>NC_040038.1:33338473-33572799 GCF_003713205.1 Coffea eugenioides
TGATTTTTGGATTTTTGGATTTTTGGATTTTTGGATTTTTTTTTTTTTGAGGGAATCTTTTCAAAATTTGCCCCAGTATGATGAATTGGTCAGTGAGACGACATCCGATCCTGACGGGGTGTGGACGGTCAGCGGGATAAAACCCGGTCCTGCCGAGGTAAGCGGCCAGCGGGATAAAACCCGGTCCTGCCGAGATTGGCGGGATGAAACCCGGTCCCAATTTGATAAAAAGCGGTCAGCGGGATTATACCCGGTCCTGCCAGAGATGTGGCGGGTGAAACCCGGTCCAATTTGATAAAAAAGCGGTCAGCGGTGATTAACCCGGTCCTGCCCGAGATTGGCGGGATGAAACCCGGTCCCAATTTGATAAATAGCGAGTCAGCGGGATTATACCCGTCCTGCCGAGATAAGCGGGATGAAACCAGGTCCCAATTTTGATAAAAACGCCGGTCAGCGGGATTATACCCGGTCCTGCCGAGATTAAAATAAAACACACGCGTTAGTGAGATAGACTCGATGCTAACGGTGGTGAAATAGAAACGCACACGTTAGTGAGATAGACTCGATGCTAACGGTGGAATAGAAACGCACACGTTAGTGAGATAGACTCGATGCTAACGGTGGTTGAATGAAAACCAATCCCAACATGACTTTTGTGAAGTTGGCGGCACAAAATCCAGGCCCAACGTGATCTTGTGAAATGTTGGCGGCACGAAGTCCAGGCCCAACGCGATCTTTAGAATGGTCAGTGGGATAAGACCCAATCCTGCCATCCAATTGGTGAAGAAATTGAATTTGATTTGTCAAAATACAAGAAATTAAATTTGATTTTCCAAGAAACAAAATTTTGAACTTGATTTTTTGAATTTTTCTGATTTTTCGAGAGAATCTTTTTCACAAATAATTTGCCCCAGTGTAGGGCCCTTCTCCCTTCTTTCTCCTCTCTTTCTTCGGCATCGGCCTTCCATATCACCAGACGCTCTTTCGTCGATTTCAACTATGAATACCTGCACAGGGCTTACATGCACTCAAATGAGCGTGACTGATTTGAAAAAATGCATTATTTTGATTCTTGGACGAAATCCTCAATTGGACTACAAAAATATTTGCCCCTGTGTGGGCTTATTTTGCGAAATTTTGCAAATAAAAATTTTGCCCCAGTTTGGGCCCATTTGATTGCAAAAATTGGTTTAGATGATTTCCCATTTACTTGAACAAAGAAAAACCGCACTTTCTAAAATTTAGAAAAGAGTGCACATATACAATATTGTGAAGAAACTTTAATCGTCAAGTTTGAACTCATGCAGAAATTTCATGATGAATTCCTCGAAATAACACCAAATTTAAGAAGAAGATTTCTTCCTTACTTTTAGCATTGGTGCTTAGGGTAACGGGTCACCACTTCTGGTTGACTCATCTTTTCAGGACCAATCAAGTGACTTTATTTTTGAAATGGCTAAGGAAATGGGAGATAAGAATCTGTCTCATTTTTGTGCCCCAGTTGTATGTAATCCATTCAATGTCACATCTTAGTGAAAGCAAAGAGTTTGTTACCCTTATTTTCAAGAAAACTTAGTCAACATACAAGCTTTCTAGGCTTGTAACGTATGGACAGAAGTGATAGCTAAACATGTGGAAACGGGTTATGCCCTTATGATCACAAATGATTTGATGAATTTCTTATGAGCATGATCCTCACTTTGGATTGTCATGAAAGAATAAGTCAACGATGGACTTTATTAGCTTGTAATTTGGCTTGAAAACGATAGTTTAAGACTTTCAAGGATATTGCACCATAGATCGCATTTTTCCAAAATTGCCCCTATTTTGAAATCAAAAGATCTCAGACTTTGTTTGCATTTTTCTTATCACTCACCAGAGACTTCAGCGCCGAATTTTTCTGCATTTTCTTGCATATACTTTTCTTCCTTTGCTTTTTGCCTCTTTTCCCTTTCCCTCGAGCTGATGGGTTTTCACACGGTGAGTAGCGTCAACCTTATACTCAAGCAATTCAGAAATACAGCTAAAATTTTCCGGCATCAGAAATTTTCTTGACAGGGCCATTGCAAAGAACAGGAGTCAGGACTTTCGGCTTTGTAATGGGGTCAGGTGGGGTGCTTAGAAAAGTTAAGGCCTGAAAACGGATTTCAAAAGTGGTTTGAAGAATCTGAGATCGCATTGTTGTGCCAAACCCTATTTTAGGGTAAAATCAGAATTTGCCTCGGTTTTTGCTCAATTGAGGCTTTTCACTTTCATTTCCTTTTTCCTTTTGACTTTTCGGCCTTTTGCCATTCTTTTGAACTTTCATAAAATTTGCCCCAGTTTATTTTTGAACTGAGGTTCTCTTTTCTTCCTTTGTTTTTGATCTTGTTGCTTTTCACTTTTCACTTCTTGAAATTTTCTTTTCAACTCAAACTCGCCCCCAGTGTGGGGTTTGCGATTCTCAGGGGTTGCCAAACGAAATAATTTATTCTGATGGCTCAAAAGGGATAACTAAGGATAGAATGTTTGATTGGAAAAGAAGAGGGCCTGACTTTTATTCTGCCCTTACAATGACTCTGAAAGGAAACTTTCATTAATGCGAAATTTTTGGCATGTATTTGAATTAATTGACTGAGGAAGACCCTTGCTCATCCATATTTGTGAAACATAGGCGATTCACATGGACAAAAACCCTTCCTTTTCTTTTTTCAAACTTGGAACCCAAGTGGAATCAAATTTCCCCAATTTGCAGTTCCCTCCTTATTCTAGCATTTTTGCTTTTTCCCTTTTTCCTTTTTTCTTTTTTTGTTTTTTTTTGAAAATTCTCCAATCTCCCTCCCCAATGTGGGGTACGACCATGAGTGCATTAGAAAAGAACCACCAATTTTAGCTCAAAATGGGGATGCAAGGGGTGATCAGTGTTTAGGTTGTAGAAACGACGGCCAAAGCATCATTCTTACACCTCATGACAACCAAAGTAACGAAACGGTTATTGAAAATCCATTCCCCTATTTGATATTTGAAAATTTTCCAATATAGGGTAGTGATCATTAGGGCTCTTATCTGAAACGAAATTATTCTTTTCATAGGCTCAAATGGGAGAGCAAGTGATAAAAATCTGTATAGATAGTGAAACAAATGCTCAAAGTATCATTCCAAATTTTCAAAACAAACAAGAATAATGCACATTTTTGCTTTCACTTAGATGTGAATTGAATCCGGTTAAACCAATGGGGATTTTTCCAAGCAAAGATTGTCCCAATTTGCAATTTATCAATCAATGTGACTGACTTTATTTTGGGGTTAAATGAAGGAGAAAAGGTATCTCATTGGGCCTTTTGAGTGACCATTTTTTTAGCACTCTTATTGGATGACTCGGATCAACAATCTGGTGTACATAAGGATTTTGGAAAGCAGACACTTGTGATCATGAAGCTTCTCAATTTGGTCTTACTTCTTAAAATTCATGAAATCTCCAATGAATAAGAATAAAGAATGAAATGTACAAAAATTTCTCATTCAATTACGATACAAATGAGAAGAGAGAAACTTGTAAAGAGCTCCACATATTCACTTTTTGTCTCCTTTTCTTTTTGGAACAAAATGTATTAACAAATCAAATATAGAAAATTTTCCTTTGGAAAACAATTACAACATCTCTCAGAGGCTTTAGCGTAGAGCTTCCAGATAGATCATTTATGCTTTCATCGTAGGATCTGCCCAAGAATCAAATAACACTTGTACTCTTCAAACTTTATTGGATTAAAATTATCATCAGATATAGAAGAATATTTTTGCCTTATTGAAACATTTTTATGAATGCAAGGGAGGGGGGAAACAAAAGAAAAATACCCCGAGTTAGTAGACAAAACTGCAAAATCGGTATGCATGTCCTATGGGGGGAACCCTTTTTATGCCAAGGGTAGGCCTAGCATGAAAATGCAATCCTCTAAGGTAGGCACCATACCATACCTGATGGATCTGATCAACTCATTGAGTGGAAAATAATTTTTTGAAAAATTTGGTCAATTGGAGTGACGAGAGATTTGTCAAAATGAGGACAACGTCCGAACAGATTGATCACCTTTGATTTGCAAAACGCATAGGTTTGACCTTGACGAACTCCTATCGAAGAGATCGGAATTTGTTGATAAAATTTCTTAGTGAATTACGGGTCAAAACCCTAATTGATCAAGTGATTGGATGCAATGGACGGTTTTTCTCGAAATCGACTAGATTTCCCAATTTGGAATTTGACAATGAAATCCTAATTGGTCAAATAAAATTAACAATTTATTAAAAATCGACCGGATTACCCTAAAAAGGGAAACAGGTCAAATGAATTGAATGAAATTTAATTTATCCAAAATTAATCAAATCACCCTAACAAGGGTAAATCGATCAAATAGATTGAACGAAACTTGATCTATTCAAAAATCGGCTCGGTTGCCCTAAAAATGGGTAAATTGGCCAAAAGACCCTAAAAAGGGTAAATTGGTCAAATGAATTGGATGAAATGAATTTATTCAAAAATGATTAGATTGTACTAAAATTGAATGAATTGAAAAAAATGGATTGGATAAGATGGATGATTTGTTCAAAAATCGATTGAATTATTCGCCCACTGGGTGGTTTCAAGAAATCATTACAATGCCTTGGTCTATGAGCCTCTAAAATCAAAATTTGGCCTCTATATTTATCGTCTCAACAATGAGGAATCATTTGTGAATTTTCTTCGAATTAATGTCCTTTTACGCAAGGGAATTTTACCAATTTTGAGAAAATGGCCAAAAAGTGATTATTAGATGCTCATATTCCAAAAATTGCTTCATGAAAATGATCGGATCTTTACCTTACCTTGTGCACTACCCCTTCGGATGGTACGAGAAAGGTAAACGTGCAAGTCTCATTTGGATTATATATCCGAGACATGGGGTGGTTTATTCCTAACACGGGATCCCCTAAATGGCATTCCCTTTCTAGGGTTTATGCGTGATGCCAGTTTATTAAAGCGATATAAATATGTGACAAATATGGCCTAAAGGATATAAATAATGCAACGGGGGAAAAGGTCTAAACATGAAATGTATTTACTGAAAGGTAAGTGCAAAGACTGAAATTTAGACATGTGAGCTATCTAGTGGATGAGTCACTAAAAGAGTGCCAAAGAGGCCCCTTATTGCTATGGCACATGAATGCAGGCCAAGAAAACAAAAAAATGGTTAGTGCAATTGATAGTACACATAACACATTATAACAACAAGATAAAGCAATCAAAGAAACAAAGCAATAAAAAGGAAAAAGGGGTTGGACCCCTCCCCTCGTGAATAGTGTCCCTAACAGGATAAGGCAGACTCTACCTTAGGCAATTCTACTATGGATGCATGAGGTTGGGGTTCGCTAATGCATCTAGACTCGATAAGCTCAGGTCCCCGAGCCTTCAGACTTAGAAATCAAGGGTCATCAATCCCAAGATTCTTTGTCGGTGGCTCGAGCGATTCCCCAAACACCGCTACGCACACATCGTGTCACGGCTACGTGTTTGAGTGAATCTATCAAAACCTCAATCTTCGACCAAAAGCTAAAGGCTATCAACCAATAGCTTTAAGCGGAAGATTGAGTGACCCATTGGAACATGCTACACACACATCGTGTCGTGATCACATGTCCAAGTGAGTCACCTAATCCTAATAGGGTAGAGTGGCGTGACAAGCCACTAAAGAAAAATAAAAGGGATAAAAGAAGTAAAGCGTATGCTCGTATGCTAGTGCTCGTTTGGAGGGGAAGGGTCAAGAACCAACGCGAGGCTCTAGGGTGACCCATACCTCCCAAAATGCAATGCAAGCGCGAGATAACAAGTAAACATACATCCAATCAACCAATCACACATACGTGAGTGAGGGAATAGTTGGATACGCGCGCGAGGCAAAAAGGCCCTAAAAATGGAAAATGCAAGCCTAATATCCAAATGCTATGCATAAAAAGGGTAGAAACAGGAAACGAATGGCTAAGTCAAATGCTTGGACCCACTTAGGAAGTCCCCAGTGGAGTCGCCAACTGTCGCGCCCCACTTTTTGAATGATGAGTGTGGTGTGTGTAGTGTGTGTGTGAACGTGTGCAAAATGAAAATAAAGGCCATGAGACTCGATAATGCGACGATTTGGCCATATAAAGTTCAAAAAGGGTTTTTTTGTATCAAAAATGGAGTCGCCACTTGGTATAGAGTTAGGGTGTACCAAGTCACCCAAAAATGATTTTTGTTTTTGAATGAAAAAAGTAAATAAACCCTTTTAGAGAACTTTTGGGTCTACGTAACCAAAAGAGGGATCGGGGGTCACATTTGACGAAGGGGAAGGCAAGGATAAAAATCCAAGGCACCCCTTCGACCTAGCCAAGGCTAGTTGCGTGACTTAAACCAATTTTTCCTAATTTTTCTACCCAAGGTATGTATCGCGTGTTGGATATGTCTATATGAATGCAAAAACCTAGACCTAGGGGGACATGGGGGAAATTTCTCTTCAAAGGTTGAGTGGTGCCAATCACATTAATTGTGAAGCCCAATAATGATCCTTTGGAGAGGTCACACGTAATCCTAAATGACGTAAAATGAGTGGAATGCATGCCATGTGAAAGTGTGAGTTTGTGTGAAGTGAGAAAATGATAAAAGTAATAAGATATAAGTGGAGGTGTGCAAATGTCTTTACAAGGTAAGGTAAGTGAAGAATAATAAGGTGAAAACGCCATTAAGTGCATGTGTGCGAGTGATATGGTATAGAGTGTAAGTAGTTGAATAAAAACGTGTAAAATGAAAGTAGTGTGAAGTGAGACTATAGAAAGAGGAATGGAATATACAGTAAGTGATAGTGAATGAATGAAATGCGTGAATCCTATAGGAATGCATCAAAACGGGAACGGGGAGTCCTAACTTTGTGACTTGATTTTTCCTTTGATAGAAGGGGGAACTAGCGTGCTAAGGCTATCGAGTAGCCACACTCGCTCGTTTCCCTTATCAGAAGGGGACTCTTCAGGCAAATGTACCCTAACTAGCATGAGATGCAAGACCTAAAGTGAGGGGCAAGGGGAATCGAGGAGCATGCCAGATGATAAAACTAAGGAAAAATGCATGATATGTAGTGAACAGGCAAACAATGCATTAATGAAAAACAAAGGAAAAATCCTATTGGGTCTAGCGTTGGACTAGCCCTTTCTATGAATTCCTACTAGCATTAGACTAGTGGAAACAAAAAAAAATAAGCCACAACTAGCGTTGGACTAGTGTGGTGACGTACATTCATCCATTCCATTCATCCACACTATGGAAAGCGAGTAGACATGCCAAACACTCGTAAACACGTAGCACATAACATTTAGCATGCTCGACTAGATGCAAGGCCCTAACAAAGCAAATTAACATGTAACAACTAAGCAGGCAAGACACATAAGGCAATTAAAGCCCTAACTATTACATTTGCTAGCTAGGCACACGTCTTCGATAGGTCTTCATCGAATGCTCCTCCAAGCCCTATCTATTACAAGCCAAGAGGTGTACACATACCCCATAATGAATACCTTAGACAAAGGGGGAAAGGGAAAATGGACAAGAAAGCTCGCCAAGCCCTATCTATTACAAGCCAAGAGGTGTACACATACCCTATAATGAATAACTTAAATAAAAGTAAAGTAAATGAAATAAACGCAAGGAATTAAAGGGAAGCAAGTAAAGCGAAATAGACATGCATATTCACATAACACGTAGGAGCACGTAGGAAAAAAATGAAGTGCAAATGAGGGATAGAATGTACCTCCCTTGAATTGACGCCCTAATGAGGTGAAGTTACTAATTTATCTTCAAAAATAAAAGAAATGGTCAAGGTACCAATTTATTTGGAAAAATTAAAGAAAATGTGCAAAAACAAAGCTCACTTGATCGTAAAGCCTCTAAAGTTATGGCTTAAATGCAAATGACAAAGCATGGTAGTTAATTGAAGTAAAGCAAGCAACGCAATTGCAAAAATTAAAGCTGCCAAGGACCAAATTGAGGACATTATTCAATTGGTTGGGTCATAATGCATTGCTGCAAAAATCACAGGGACCCAATTGATTAGTTTTCTCAATTTTGTGGGTCATAGTAGCATAAGGTGAAACTTGAGGGGGTTAAGAGGCAATTTTAAAGAATTATTTCATGCATGCACGAAGCCTTTGTTTCTCATCTTCTGGTTTACCTTCAACCGCAGCCTGAAGCATTACCAACCCAAACATTACCAACCAATAACAACTTTTGAATCAAATGATCATAAGACAATCCCCCAAATCATCAACCAAGCCAAATAATACACTATCATTGCTAGATCAAATCAGGAAAATCCGGGTTGATGGCTGTTATTTTCTAAGTTGCTAATCACACGCATGCCTTGTAAAAGAAAAACAGCAACTAAAATCTGGCGTAATGCTGCCCAAACCAAAAACCCCTCAAACATGCTCTTAAGCAAACCCCAAGATTCACAGAAACGCAAGGAAAACTGCTACTGGAACATATGAACGAACAAAAGAAAGACCAGCCGCGAACATCGAAAACATTTCTGCATTTTTCAGATATCATTTTCTGCAGCTATTTTCTATTAAGCTTCAATCAACCAAGAATGAAATTGCTGCACTTTGCTTGCAAACTGACCCAGATTTTCTAGTTCAAATACACAACTTCAACTAGGATTAAGCAACTAACAACTTTAGATTAAGCAACCATGATCCAAGTGAACAAGCAACTCAGAAAAATATCATACTCAGTTCTAAAAAAAGCATGCGTGCGATTCAAACAAGGGATAAGAAAACGGTTATTGCAGCTACGGTAGCGATTACCTGGGATCGAGCCATACCCTCAGAATCTGAAACTTATTCGAGAAGGCGATGGTGTTGACACTGGCCTGGTGCCGCTGCGATTCCACGACTGGAAGCGTGGGGAGGTGGATGTCCAGGACGTCTACCTTGTCGTGGGCGATGAGCTGGGTGTCGACGGTCTCTCGGTCGATGTCCCAGATGGTGCAGGTGGTGTCGACGCTGGAGGCGCTGATGCGCTTGGGCTCGGCCTCGTTCCAGTCGAAGGAGGTTAGGAGGTCGGAGAACTCGCTGTTGCGGTTGTTGTTGAGGAAGCTCTTCATGTCGACACGGGCTCCATCGTCGGCGACCCTCCAAACCCAGTCACTGGAGGTGGCGAGGAGGTCGGGCTTCTGGTACTCCTTGTCAGGGATGAAGATAATCTTGGTAGGAAGATAGGGATGCTCGAAGCAGAGGTTGGGGTCGGAGCGGATCTCGCCGTTGGTGTCATCGAGCTGGACGATTTCCAGGCGGTTGGGATACTGCTTCATGAGACTGGCGATGGTTAGCCGGTATTCTTGGTCCCTGCGGACGCTCTAGTTCATGGCGTATATGTGCCACGGCGCCTCGTAGGTATAGATATCCGACCTTCGTTGCTGTTCATCAAACGCATCTTGGGGAATCGCTGCTAGCCCCCCAAAAACTCCCTGCTCTCTCCAGTTTTTAGCCGTTCTCTCCTCTCAGTTTTTCCTTTCTTTTTGCCGTCCCAGAAACTCTCCCTCGCTCCCCAGAAACCCTAGTAGCTTTCTAGTTCTTTTCCGTCCTTCACTCCAATAAGCCTCCGCAGCCTTTTTCTTTCTACCGCCGCCAACCAAAGCTCTCCTTTTCTCTCCGCTGTTTTCTTTTTCACCTCATCCGAGAACCTCCCCCCTGCGGCTGCTGGCTCTCTTTCTATTTATATGGAAACCTCACAACCCTAAACACTCCCAGCCCTCTTCTGTATTTACAGCCAAGGGCTGTCCGAAGCCCTTCCTTGCAAGCTTTGCCAAAACGCAGCTTGCATGCCGCATTTTCTTCTTTTTTTTTTTTTTTTTTTGCAACAACATTAAAACAACAGAAATAAATAACAAAAAACACTTTAATTAATATTGGATGAAAAATAAACTAGAAACAACGAAAAAATGCAATTTCCAAATCATCATCATTTTTCATTTTTCATTTTTCCTTTTTTTTCTTTAAATAATGAAACTAAATCCTAAACAACTAAAACATGTTTTTTTGAACACTTTTCTTTTTCCTTTGAGAAATTCTAGCTAAAATGGCTAAAATAACTAAAACTAAAAGTAAATAAAACTAAATGTGACGAATAAAAATAGAACAAATAAAAACGAATAGCAAATGAATAAATAATAAAACACCAAAAATTTGGTGTCTACAATAGTGAGTTGTGTGGTGAAGTTGGTTGGAAGCTTAAGGTGCTAAGTGGTCTCTCTTCTTTGGTTCTAAGGTAAGTGACTATGGAACCCCTCTCTTCTATCTAAGATGCTTAATAAATAATTTGTGGTTATTATAAGTGTGATTTTGTGGACTATTTCTTGATTTTAGTCAAGATTGATGAAGTTTTCTATTTATTTGGGATTTTTGCTGGTTGCATATGATTACTATGATGTGGCTACGTATGATGAGTGGAAATGTTATGTAATGAAGCTAGAAGGTGGAAAAAGTGGACAATTGCAACCAATTTTGGGTTTGGAAGAAAATCTGGAAAATTAGGGTTCTTGGTTCTTCATTCTGTCCGAAATTTTTGGTCCTAGATAGAGGCCGAATTGGCCTTGACTCAAAACATGAAAGTTGTAGGTATTGATGAGGTTGAAGTGCCTGCAAAATTTCAGGGCATTTGGAGTAGTATAGAGTGAGTTATGCCGTTTTTACTGTTGCTGTTTTTGGTGAACAGAATGTCCGAACTGCAATAGTAATCGTTTGTTTTCACTGGAATTGGTTTGGATTTTGTTGTTGGTGTCTTCTGATGAAATGTAGCTGGACGTTTTAGCTAACTTATGCCTTTGGAATTTCGGCATTTGGACTTGTATGGACTGAGATATACCGATTACAGTTTTATGTGATTTGCAAACCTGTTTTGGTAATTCTGGATTTGTATTTTGCATATTTGACCTAGTTGTGCTAGGATTTGGACTGAGTGGCCTTCTACATTGTTGTACTCCTATTTCTTAGCTTCGAAACGGTGGGTCTTACACCCCCATCCGATAACCGTAGTGAATTTGGTGCCATTACCGCATATTGAGGTCAAATACGGTTTGTGATTCTGGTACGTTTTTGGAAAGTTTATGGCTGGAACTTTGGCTTCACATTTGACTGAGTTACAAGCTGTTTGGACTTCCGACCAAAACACTAAACTTATAGCCCTATATCAGAGCTTTCTAACGCCCTTGGAATTTCATGAATCGGATTTATAAAACCTGAGATATAGCCGAGCAAACAAGGCTTGCCCGTGAAAATGACCAGAAATCTGTTTTGGTCCTGATGACCAATTTCCGTTCCGAATTTGGGTTGCCGACCTTCATGAAAGTTGTTCCATTTGGAATGAACTATCTAACTGCCAATTTTCAGCTCTTTTGACCATGTGTAGCATAGAAAACAGTTTGCACTCAAAACTGACCATTTGTGCATTTGCCAGATTTCGTAAGTGATTGTGTTTGGTTCATTTGGGACTAAAGCCTCCAGTTTCAGTTCTGGATGTCTTCATAACAGTTGTTGTTCATCCTTTAAGCTTCGATATGGCGTCTCATATGCCTTAATCCGATATTCGTAGCTCAACTTATGAGTAAACTAGAAACGAGTGTCAAATCTGCCGTTTCCGCTAACGGCCGTCTCCGTTTCCGTTCGTCATATTTATGTGCGCGCGTGCCGTTTTTGCCGTTTTGCTTGTTTTAGGCACGATAGTAGCCGTTTCCGATATTATGTGACACAATCTTCTATTTCAGACGGTGGTGAGCTGGGCGGAACTGGTGGGGCCCACTACTAGCTGTTCATTTTGATCCGACTTCGTACTTTTGCTATTTCAGTTTCTGAGTAAGTATTCAGGCCGGTTTGGTGTGTTTTCTTTGCTATGTGTTTGAGATATGTGAAAAGGGCACTTAGGCGAGGGTGTACTTTATCGCACTCGACCTAAACCCTAATTTGAATGTATAATTGTACTTGGCATCTGTATATGAACCTTTTGGAACCAAAACCCTTGAGCTTGTGGCTCGGGGCGACTTTCGAATAAAGTTTGTGAAGTTTGCAAAGTTTGTGATTTTGAATAATTTTGTGAAGTTTGTGAGTTTGGGGCGAACTCTTGACCTGGTTGGACTATTCGAGCCGGTTAGGGCTTGGTCGAAGGCAGTCCAACTTAGTCTGAGGTCACCAAGTTTGTGGGTTCATGTTATGAACCAATTTTGTGAATCCGGTTCACCGAGAAGGTGACCAAGTTTGTGGGTTCATGTTATGAACCAATTTTGTGAATCCGGTTCACCGAGAAGGTGACCAAGTTTGTGGGTTCATGTTATGAACCAATTTTGTGAATCCGGTTCACCGAGAAGGTGACCAAGTTTGTGACCCGAGCTTGTGACTCAAGCTCAAGTTTGTGATTTCGTTCGCTCGGGCAAGTTTGTGAGGTGACTGGCCAGTGAGGGTGATAAGGTGTCGGTGGGTGTACAAGTGAAGTTCTACGGACTATTTTTGCGGTCGACGGAGTGTCGGCAGGAGATCATACATGGCACATGAATTGGCTTTGGAGCCACCCGTATCCTTATTATGTGATGTTACTTTTCTGCTTTTGCTTTACTCTTATTGTGTAACTGTTATGTGAAATTTATGTTTTCGCCCCTGTTTACTTACTAAGCATATAGCTTACCCCTTTCCTTTTGTTTTCCTTAGCAGGGGCCGACGCGGGGACTTTTGGCTCGTATACTAGTATAGTTAGATTGGCTTGTAATAGTTGAATAGTTAGAATGTTTGTTTTTGTTTTGGTGGTTTGTATAAGGACCTTTCTTAGGGTCTATCTTCTGCTGGTTGTGATTGTAGTATATTAGAGTGGTTTGACTCGAGACTTTTGAAGATGCGAATATAACTTTTGGGATTGTATATATTGTATTTAGTGCTCTTTCGAACTTTAAGTTTTGAGTCCTGGCGCGAGCTAGGCAGGCGGCCCGCCGATACCCTTGGGTTCGCCCTTGGGAGAAGTGGGGTCGTCACATTTTACTTCCCATTCACTAACTTTATACCATTGATACTAATCACATATTATTTCTCACTCAAAAGTCACTTTTAATCTCCAAATTTAATCCTTACTCTGTACCGAAAATTCATCCGGCGAAAAATCGCGAAAACCCTAATTTTGCTCCAAACTTGAAACCGAAGCGTAAAACCTTATTTTCTAGGTTTATTTACACTTATCATGGAATAATTGGATAGTAGGGCTTTAATAAATGATAATCTTCAAATAAAAAGAAATTTTTAAGAAAACGTGAGGAATTTTCCAATTCCAGTAATTAAAATTAGGGTTTCAATTAAAATATGAGACATTTAGGAAAACCGGTTAGTCACAAGTGAACTAGGGTTTTTGGCTACAATATTAGGGTTTCTAGTCTTTTAAACCAAAATAAGGTTTTAAATCAACCCAAAGAAATACACTTTAATATTTTCTTCACAAACAACCTCCTAATATTCGGGATGTTACAATCTCCCCTCCTTAAAAGAATTTCGTCCTCGAAATTCATACATGCACTTCGAATAACATAGGGTATTTTCCTTATATATTCGTTTCCGACTCTCAGGTCTCACTATAGCCAAAACTGAGTTAAATAGTAGGAATCACGAATCGTACCTTCTACGTTCCCTTCCTCCTTTGACGGTCCAGGGTTGGTCTTGGTCGAGTTATGGGCCCTTTTCTTTTCTCGTAATAGAACTGAACAATCAGCAATCCAATGCTTGGTACTCCCACATCGCAGGCATTCTCCCCCTCTTTTCCAACAATTCTCCTTAGTATGATTGGTTTTTCCACAATAGCCACAAGATAAGTGGAGGATTAAAGTTTGATCTCCTTGTGAGACAGCTTTTAGTTGCCCTCCTCCAGCTGAGGCTCCTCTCGGAGTACCTTCTTTTGATGTCTCCAAAATTTTCACACCACTAGCTTCTCGGCCTACTTTAAAGGGCGGCCTATCTTGTTCGCCTTGCTCTTGACTTTGATTTTCACTAGGTACATCCCTTTTTCTTGAATGGAAGCCCTTCACTTGTGCCCTTGAAATTGCTATCCTTTGGGCTTTTTCTGGTTTCTTCGTAAAAGTTTTACCTTGTGCCATTGCTATAACCTCTTCAGGCATCCCTTCGTATTGTCTTTTTAGTTCTATGTTCTCGTGCAATAACTTAATTTTCTCCGAATATTCGTGTTTCCATTGCCTTTCCCAATGCTCGGCTAGTCTCTTTTGGACCTCTATTTCATTTCGAAGAATTTCGATTTCCTTATATATATCATCCAATTGTGCCATCTCACAGATTCACTGGAACTCAAGTGATAGCCTGTCAGGCAGATCAACAGATCAGGGTAAGTAACTAAACACAAGTAATAATCTAACCATATACCGGTTGGTTGAAAAATCGAATGAGACGGACGGGAGGGTAGAACATAATCGGGGCAATATCTTAAAATGACATCAAGGAAGCATAACCAAGGGAAGAAGAAAGAAATCGGTCTTTGGCGAGACTCCTAATCATCCTCTATAGGAACCCTAGCCAAACTATTACTCGATTCGTCCATGAAAACACTCCTGGGTGTTCAGGTACAAGAATCCACAATAAGGTAATTCACAACTCGAGCCGGCCGGTCCCAAGAGTAAATTACCCATATTAGAGATTCCTACCCAGCATACATATCTAAGGTCCCCAACAATAGACAATTGTTCCACACTTAACAAGTCAATCCCCACAGTCCAAGAACCTTCTCCCGGCACGAGCTCGATAGGAGCTCTGATACCATCTGTGACGACCCCACCTCCCCCTAAGGCGTACCAAAGGGTTCGGCGGACCGCCTGCCCAGCTCTCGCCAGGACTCACTCACTATCTCAATCGAGTCACGTACACACATTCATGAACCATAAATAACATTCCCAATTCAAGCTTATAATTTACATTAATAGAAATCGAAGTACGAAGTCTCAATAGACCAAACTAGATCAAAACGAATACAATCCAAATACAACATGTTCCATCCGAGGAATAGCGTGAGTACAAGTCAAAATCAAACAGCTAGTCTATGCTAGACTTTACATATCTCACACCTCGCTCGTACCCCTGAAAGGAAAACAAATGGAGTGGAATGAGCTAAAAGCCCAGTGAGGTTCCAAATAGCAAATTGACCATTATTTATAAGTACGAGTTTTCGATATAGCAAAGTAACGAGCATAAAGTGTTCATAAATGTGAACAGTAACACGTCAAGTAGAAATCTTAAAATGAGCGAATGTAGAAAATTTTTCAAAAGAAACAATAATCCAATAAACAATAACTACTCCAAAGTATAAGGATACGGATGACTCTCAGGAGCCAAATTCCCATTACATTACTAGAAGCTTGATCCCGTAGTAGTTGACACTCCGTCAACTTTCAAGTAAGTAACCAATCCAGTAGAACACCACTTAAACGACTCTCCGTCCACCGTTCAACCCCCAGCTGGGCCCAAAATCCTCAAGAACACGGGTGGTAATACTCGAGTATACCGATTAGTCGAGGAGATATCACTCCACTCGACAATACAAGAGACCCAGGGTTCGTTACCCAATCGACCAAGCCCTTGCCGGCTCGACTAGAGTAACTCGCCACAGGGTTTCTGGAATTCCAGGAAGTGCGCGCATCATAAACAAGTATATCAAGTCAATTGCAACAATAAACAAGTATATCACGTAAGGGCAAGTGCGATAAAGTACACTCTTGCCCTTACAATTCACGTATATAACATGTAATCAGATTGGTCACGTATCAAGTTCAAGTATCAAGTTCAATTCGGTATTTGAAAGCACTCACCCAAAAGATATAGTGCTACTGGTCACTTTCAGGTTATACTCCGAGTTCGGAGTCCAAATCTGCGATAAAACTCAATTTGAGAACTTTGAAACATGACTAGAGTTCGAAACTTAGACGTTTCGTTCAATAAGAATCAAGGAATTGAAATTCACTTGGAGAATACTCGTGAGATACTCGCTCACTTTTTAAATGATAAAACTTTGTAACATTTATACTTGAAATGGTCATGCGAGTCGAAAGTACAAGGGAAAACGTACTTTGAGCAATCATTATTTCATTTCTCAAGGGTACAAGTTCGGCCAAGTCCTTACTTATATACCTCGAACAAGAAGACTCAAGTACCCTAGATGGTTCAAGTACTATTCATATCAACTCGACCCAAGTCGCAAGTGTATTTATATAGTCCTCGAGCGTAAATTTGGGCAGCATGCCCTTTGTGTTTACCTAATTTTCCAGCCATTTAGGCTTCATTATTTTTCTTCAACAACAGCCCAACAACATACATATCAGCAATTTATGTCAAGAGCCGTTCCATAGGCTCACAATATCATAACAACAAGAACCGCATCAAGTACAAGTGCAGAAATTCAATGTGGCACAAGACAGATTTGACGTATACAAGCGGAAATAACTTGTCCGAGGCTACGCTTATCGGATTAAGGCGAAACCTATGCCGTTTCGAAGCTAAGACACAAAGCTACAACATTCATGAAGGTCACTTAGTCCATTTCCTAATGTAACTTAGTCAAAATCGCAGACTACTAAACCAGAAACCAATTCATCGGCTGTTTAAACGCATTATGCTGTAGCGGACCTAACTCAGTGTACACAAGTCCGAATCAGGTTTTCTTTGAGGCATTTTAAAGCTACTTCAGAACACTACAACTTTTATGTTTTGGCCCAGAGCTAAATCAGAATGGATCCTGATCAAAAATCGTGATAAACTGGACTGAACTGAAGAAACGGACTGCTGGGAAATTCTTAAAACAGTAGGGGTATTTTGGACTTTTCACGTTCTACGTTGCTCCGATTTAGCTGAAATTTTATAGGAACCTATAAAACATCATTTCCTACAACTTTCCTTCTTTGATCCAAGGCCAAATCGGCCTCTAACACATAGATACAAATTCGGACAGAAGTGATCAAGAATTTTCCAGAAATCTGGAATTTGTAGTTTCTAGTGAAATTTTCCCTAATTTCTCACTCCAATCACTCCCAAAACACCTTATAAAACCTCAATGGTAACATAAAAGTATCACACATCAAGTTGGGCAGAAATTCCACAGCCCTAGTTCATCAATTAAATTGGGGAAAAACTTCTACACATGCTAGCATCCATGAATCCACCACCAATCAAGCTACTAAGCTTACTTTAACCATGATTGAAAGAGAAAGTTAGAGAGATATCATCCTCTTACCTTGATTTGAGTTCTCCAAGGGTAGCCCAAGCCTTCTCTTTCCAAAATTTCACCACCAAACACTAGCTAATCACTCAAGGAGAAGATTAATCGGTTTGGTTTGGTTTGATTCTTGCTTTATAGATGAATCCAAGAAGAAATGAAGAGGTTTCTCTCTTATTCTTCCTCTCTCCCTCTCTCGGCTCTTAGCAGCAGAAATGAAGGAAAAATGGGGCTTAACTTGTCTTATAAGAGAGTAAGAGAATTAGGACTAATGGTGTCCACAAATCTTGGCCAACACTTGGACTAATCTTGACCACAAAATTTTCTTTCTCTTGCCTTGCCTTTGAGCCACACATTCGGTCAAGCTATCATCATGAGGGGGAAGATATTTTGCTCAATTAGTAATGAGCTTATACAGTAAGAAAGTGGTGGTCAAGTGGTGCGTTCAAACGGTAGTGCGCGGGACCCGCCGGTTGGCGCTGTTTTTCTTAAAACTCACGTACTAGGGTTTTTACTTCCCATTCACAAACTTTATACCATTGATACTAATCACATATTATTTCTCACTCAAAAGTCACTTTTAATCTCCAAATTTAATCCTTACTCTGTACCGAAAATTCATCCGGCGAAAAATCGCGAAAACCCTAATTTTGCTCCAAACTTGAAACCGAAGCGTAAAACCTTATTTTCTAGGTTTATTTACACTTATCATGGAATAATTGGATAGTAGGGCTTTAATAAATGATAATCTTCAAATAAAAAGAAATTTTTAAGAAAACGTGAGGAATTTTCCAATTCCAGTAATTAAAATTAGGGTTTCAATTAAAATATGAGACATTTAGGAAAACCGGTTAGTCACAAGTGAACTAGGGTTTTTGGCTACAATATTAGGGTTTCTAGTCTTTTAAACCAAAATAAGGTTTTAAATCAACCCAAAGAAATACACTTTAATATTTTCTTCACAAACAACCTCCTAATATTCGGGATGTTACATCGAGCCAGAAGCGGACTCGGTCGGGCGATATGGTGACCCTGGGTGAATTTGGTATACTCGAGTATTACCTTGTAGTCCGGCTACGTCCGGATGGGTGGAGTCCGGCTACGTCCGGATGGGTGGAGTCCGGTCAACGTCCGGAAAGGGGATGAATGAACAAAAGGATGAACAAGGGTTTATTTATAAAAATGAAATTTTCAAATGATTGGAGGAATAAGGGAAAATGACAAGAGAACGAACGTATCCTTTAATGAATGTTACTATCGCTTTCCATTGTACATGTTTCTTGCATTATTGATACTCCATATTTAATGTTTTGTAAATTGTAAGTGCCCGGTGCAACCCAATGAGTACAAACAAATTCACAATGATGCACAAAGATATATCAAATTTAAGCACAATAAAGAAAACTTAATTAAAGAGAAAGGATAAGAAATGCAAACCAAATATCAAACCAATAGCCTCTTCAATTGATGGCGATGCTAACCAAGATGTACAAGTGAAGGCTCACTCCTTCCTCATCCCAAACACACTTTGGTTGAGCCAAGGAGTTTTACAACAATTCTAGTTAAACCTCAACAACCTACACTTGAAAGATCACTCACCCAATTAAGAACTATTTTATACAAATGAGGCAACCTTCACCAAGGTTTTACCACTTCAAGTGATAGGTTCACCTTCACCAAGGTTTTACTTCTCCTAGAGAGAAACCTTCACTTGAGCAACCTCACAACCCAACTTCCCCAACCCCTTATACAACCAACAAAGAATCTTTCTACTCAAAAATCTCACTTGTAAGCTTGTATTTTGTGTTGGCAAAAGTCTTGTGTCTTCTTGTGCTTTGGGGTGTTTATAGAAGGTGAGAAATGGCTCCAAAAGACTCTCTAACGGTCAAATATTAAATGCTGTCAAAACTAGCCGTTGGCCTGTCGGACGTCCGAACCACCTGTCGGACGTCCGAACCCTGCGTCCAAACCACCTGTCGGACGTCCGAACCCTGCGTCCGAACGTCGTCAGAGAGTCATCAAATCTTTGCGAAATTTCTCGGACGTCCGATGCGATCGATGTGCGTCCGATGCGTGCGTCCGATCCTTCCGGACGTCCGATAGCTTCCTTTCGGACGTCCCACATGAGTGCCCTGTTTTTGCTTCTTCTTTTGTGCCACAAGAATCTGTTCTAACAAATTGCTCACATAAAAACATTAGCCCAAATCTGCATTTTGGTTTGTTAATCATCAAAACCAAGGATTGATCGACCAAGGTCAACAATCTCCCCCTTTTTGATGATGACAAACAAAATGAAGATTTCTTTTATCAAATAAGTTCAATTAAAGCTCCCCCTTAGAAAGTGCCAACATACAAAGAAACTTCAATAAGTCCTACTCCCCCTTTTGGCATCAATCAAAAAAAGCCAACTCCCCCTTTATTTTTCAAGTCAAGACCATAATAGGGTCCTTGGGAGTTATTACAACATGATCTAGCAATCCACATGAATTTCATACCTTTTCTCATATTTTTCTTTACATAGCAATCATTTTGCATATGTCCAAATTGGCAACAAAAGTGACACATGATAGAAGAATTTTGCACATAGGTGGATTTAATGCAACTAATTTTCTTACTTCTTATCATAGCAAACTTATTTGTACCTTGAAAAGATTTGCTTTCTTTTGTTTGAGAAAACGTTTGTTTTTCATTTTGGAGAAACTCGTTCAAGTCATTAATTCTTTTCTTTAACACATTTTGTTCCTCCAACATTTTTTCATAAAACTTTGTTTTCTCTTCCAACTTCCTTTTCAAATTATTTTTGCAATCAAAAACACCTTTTTGTTTTTTTAAATCATCATTTTCCATTCTCAAACATTTGTTTTCTTGAAAAAGTTTGGAGTTTTCTTCCAACAATTCATTTATTTTTGTTTTCAAATCTTTATTTTTAGCATAAGATTTTCTCAAACTTTTATGCATTTTAATCATAAGAATTTTCACATCATCATCTTCATTATCTTCATCACAAGAAGAGTGATAAGAACTTACCTCATCTTCTCCAACGGCCATTAGTGCCATTTGGGCCAACTCTTCTTTTTCTCTTTTTGAATTGCATTCATCCCATGTAATTTTGCAATCTCCTCTTGAACATCTCTTGTTGAAGATTTTCTTGAAACTTTTGATGTGAGGAGTTATATCATTGTCCACTTCCATGATTTCATTACCCATGAAGGATGGGTTATCCCCCACTTGAGATGCTTTAAAAGCTATGCCTCTCTTATACATTCTTGCATTTTCTTCCTCTTGCACTTTGAATTTCAGCTTTAATTCATAAGAGGTTAGGGTATCCACAAGAGATTCAATGGACATAGAATTTAAATCCCTTGCCTCTTCTATAGCATTTATTTTGTTTTCCCATTCTTTTGGCAAGGCATTCAAAATCTTTCTATTTTTCTCACCCAAAGAATATTCTTTTCCAAGCAATTTAAGATCTTCAATAATGTCACAAAATCTACTACACATCTCATCAACATTTTCAAGAGGATGCATTTTGAAAAATTCATATTGAGAAACAAGCAAAGATTTCTTTTGTTCTTTAATATCTTTGTTACCTTCATGAAATACACATAATTTATCCCAAATATCTTTAGCTGATTTACAACCTTTAATCCTACTAGATTCATTTACATCTAATGCATTGTACAATATACACATGGCCTTGGCATTCAAAGAAATGTATCTCTTGTCTTTTTCATTCAATTCTTATCTAGTCTTTAATCTACTCAAATTGGTGGTAGAGTCAACTATTCTAGCTTCATAAGTGTAACGACCCCACCTCCCCCTAAGGCGTACCAGAGGGTTTAGCGGGCCGCCTGCCCAGCTCTCGCCGGGACTCACTCACTTACTACATTCCTCAAGTAAATTACAAGGTACAAATCAAATAATACATCCAATTCTCCCAAAATTACATATCATAAGCGAAGCGGAAACTAGTTCTAAGCGTAAAATGTAGGTTTACATCTGATTCAATTTCAAATATTTATACAAGCCCAAAAGTACATAAACCAAAACCAAAACTAAACTATACAAGATGTACGCCATCCAGCCACACAAAGATCCAAAAACAAGTTCTTCCTTTACTTCGATCCCTGTGGGGAGAAAAAGATAATAGGGGGTGAGCTAGAAGCTCAGCGAGTGACCAGTAAAATCAACAGCCAAGTATATTTCACAATAAAGCATTGATATGATGTCATGATGCAGTAATCAAATGTTCATTTATTGCTCATGTGAGCCAGTGAAGTTCTTGTACTTAAATACCCAATGCTCGTTTAGATCAAGTAACCATGAAACAGAAGTAAGGAGCCATCGTGCTCCAAAAAATGTGTAAACAATAGTGGAGACATTGGTTCTAAGCACAAGACTCTCCAGGAACTCATTGGAGCCAAATTATGTCATGGCACACACACAAACACAATGATATGCAATTGTGCAATCAATGCAAGAATCATTTCAAAAGTAATCTTTGAGAAGTAGTGGAGGGATCACTCACTCAAACTATAGTGCTTCAAGTAGTCACGTTCAATTATACTCCAGGTTTGGAGTCCAGATCTGCGATAGAAATCCAATTTGAGAACTTTGAAACACGAGTAAGATTTGAAACTTAAACGTTCCGTTCATAAGAATCAACCAATTGAAATTTATTTGAAAGGCATTCGTGAAACACTTGCTCGCTTTTCAAATCGTAAGGTTTTTGTAGCATATATACTTGGAAACAATACTTGAGTTGAAAGTACAAGGAAATACAAGTTTACATTGGCCATTATATCTTTTCCTCAAGAGTACAAGTTCGTTTAGGTTTTTAATGTATACCATCGATAACAAAGTAGCAAAAGTTCTCGCTAGTTCAAGTGGTAATCACTTAACCTTCACTCAAGTTGCAAATATAGTTTTCTAGTTCTCGAGTAAAAATTCGGGCAGCATGCCCTTTGTGTTTACCTAATTTTCCAGCCATTTAGGCTTCATTGTTTTTCTCAAACACAACCCAACATCATACATATCAGCAATTTATGTCAAGAGCCGTTCCATAGGCTCACAATATCATAATAACAAGAATTACAATGATAACAAATGCAGAAATTCAACTTAGCACAAGACAGATTTGACGTACGAATGCGGAAATAACTTATCCGAGGCTACGATTATCGGATTAAGACGTAACCTATGCCGTTTCGAAGCTAAGACTTAGGGCTACAATGTTCATGAAGGTCACTTAATCCAGTTTCTAATGTAACTTGGTCAAATTCTCGAATTACTAAACCAGAAACCAATTCGTCGGCTGCTTAAACGCAGAACACTGTAATGGTCATAACTCAGTGTACAAAAATCCAATTCAGGTGTTCTTAGAGGCATTTTAAAGCTACTTCAGAACACTACAACTTTCATGTTTTGGCCCAGAGCTAAATCAGAATGGATCCTGGTCAAAAATCGTGATAAACTGGACCTAACTGCTGAAACGGACTGCTGGGAAATACTTAAAACAGTAGGGGTATTTTGGACTTTTCACGTTCTGCGTTGCTCCGATTGAGCTGAAATTTTGTAGACACCTATAAAATACCATTCTCTACAACTTTCCTTCTTTGACCCAAGGCCAATTCGGCCTCTAACACACAGATACAAATTCGGACAGAATGTAAGCTAGAATTTCCAGAAATCTGAAATTTGTAGTTTCTAGTGCAACTTTCCCCAAATTCTCACTTCTCACACTACCAAAACATCTTATACAACATTAATTGTAACATACAAGCATCATACAACAAGTTGGGCAGAATTTCCCAAACCCTAGTTCATCATATAAAGAGGGAAAAAAACTTCCAATCATGCTAGCATCCATGATTCCACTACTACTCAAGTTACTAGACTTAATTTCACCAAGATTGAAAGAAAAATTTAGAGAGATATCATTCTCCTTACCTTGATTTGAGTTCTCCAAGTGTAGTCCAAGCTTTCTCTCTCCAAAATTTCACCACCAATCACTAGCTAATCACCCAAGGAGAAGTTTAATCGGTTTAGTTCTTTGGATTTCTCACTTTGTAGCTTGAATCAAGAAGAAATGAAGAAATTTCTCCCTTGTTCTTCTTCTCTCTCTCTCTCGGCTCCCTTGGCAGAAAATGAAGAGAAATGGAGCTAAGTTTGTCTTATGATAAAGCCAAAAGGATTAGAACTAATGGTGTCCACAAGTTGCCCAACACTTGGCCCAATCTTGGCCACTAATTTTTCTCTTTCTTTCCCTTGCTTTCTAGCCACTAATTTCGGTCCCCTTAGCTGTAATATAAGAAGATATTTTGCTCAATTGTCAATGAGCTTGTAGGGTAAGAAAAATGGTGGTCAAGCAGTGCGTTCAATCGGTAATGCACGGGACCCGCCGGATCGCGCCGTTTTTCTTAAAACTCACGTACTAGGTTTTTCACTTCCCATTCACAAACCTTATATCATTGCCACTAGTCACATCTTATTTCTCACTTAAAAGTCACTTTTAATCCCCAAATTAATTCTTACTCTGTACCGAAAATTCATCCGGCTAAAAATCGCGAAAACCCTAATTTCGCTCCAAACTTGAAACCGAAGCGTAAAACCCTATTTTCTAGGTTTATCTACACTTAATGTGAAATATTTGGGTAGTGGCCTTTGATAAATACTAATTTTCAAATAAAAGGGTATTTTAGTACTTATTGGGCCTTATCGGAAAGCCTTAAAGAGCTGGCTCTTTAAGCTCTTTATGCGGACCGAATTTCTTCCAGATTTATGTGGGCCGGATTCCCCACAAAACACTATTCACCAGAAATTTTTCCCTTTCTTCTGCCTCGGGGCGTTACAATAAGGACCATCTTCTACCACATACCATAATTCAATATAAACGGATTGTAAGAAAATCATCATTCTTTGTTTCCACATGCTAAAATGAGAACCATTAAACATAGGTGGTCTATCAATAGATTGCCCTTCTAAAAAAGAAACTTTTATGGTTGCCATGATCTTTACTCTAAGCGGTTAAGCTTGATCAAAAGAGACTAAGCTCTGATACCAATTGTAAGGCCTGGTGCAACCCAATGAGTACAAACAATTTCACAATGATGCACAAAGATATATCAAATTTAAGCACAATAAAGAAAACTTAATTAAAGAGAAAAGATAAGAAATGCAAACCAAATATCAATCCAATAGCTTCTTCAATAGATGGCGATGCTAACCAAGATGTACAAGTGAAGGCTCACTCCTTCCTCACCCCAAACACACTTTGGTTGAGCCAAGGAGTTTTACAACTATTCTAGTTAACCCTCAACAACCTACACTTGAAAGATCACTCACCCAATTAAGAACTATTTTAAACAAATGAGGCAACCTTCACCAAGGTTTTACCACTTCAAGTGATAGGTTCACCTTCACCAAGGTTTTACTCCACCTAGAGAGTAACCTTCACTTGAGCAACCTCACAACCCAACTTTTCCAACCCCTTATACAACCAACAAAGAATCTTTCTACTCAAAAATCTCACTTGTAAGCTTGTATTTTGTGTTGGCAAAAGTCTCGTGTCTTCTTGTGCTTTGGTGTGTTTATAGAAGGTGAGAAATGGCTCCAAAAGGCTCTCCAACGGTCAAATATTAAATGCTGTCAAAACTAGCCGTTGGCCTGTCGGACGTCCGAACCCTGCGTCCAAACCACCTGTCGGACGTCCGAACCCTGCGTCCGAACGTCGTCAGAGAGTCATCAAATCTTTGCGAAATTTCTCGGACGTCCGATGCGATCGATGTGCGTCCGAGGCGTGCGTCCGATCCTTCCGGACGTCCGATGCTTCCTCACGAGCGTCCGACAGAGTTTCCTTCTTGATGTTCTTCATCCTTTCGGACGTCCCACATGAGTGCCCTGTTTTTGCTTCTTCTTTTGTGCCACAAGAATCTGTTCTAACAAATTGCTCACATAAAAACATTAGCCCAAATCTACATTTTGTAATCATCAAAACCAAGGTCAACATTTTGCATATGTCCAAATTTGCAACAAAAGTGACACATGATAGAAGTATTTTGCACATTGGTGGATTTAATGCAACTAATTTTCTTGCTTCTTATCATAGCAAACTTATTTGTGCCTTGAAAAGATTTGCTTTCTTTCGTTTGAGAAAACTTTTGTTTTTCATTTTGGAGAAACTCGTTCAAGTCATTAATTCTTTTCTTTAACAAATTTTGTTCCTCCAACATTTTTTCATAAAACTTTGTTTTCTCTTCCAACTTCCTTTTCAAATTATTTTTGCAATCAAAAACACTTTTTTGATTTTTTAAATCATCATTTTCCATTCTCAAACATTTGTTTTCTTGAAAAAGTTTGGAATTTTCTTCCAACAAATCATTTATTTTTGTTTTCAAATCTTTATTTTTAGCATAAGATTTTCTCAAACTTTTATGCATTTTAATCATAAGAATTTTCACATCATCATCTTCATTTTCTTCATCACAAGAAGAGTGATAAGAATTTACCTCATCTTCTCCAAAGGCCATTAGTGCCATTTGTGCCAACTCCTCTTTTTCTCTTTTTGAATTGCATTCATCCCATGTAATTTTGCAATCTCCTCTTGAACTTCTCTTGTTGAAGATCTTCTTGAAACTTTTGATGTGAGGAGTTATATCATTGTCCACTTCCATGTTTTCATTACCCATGAAGGATGGGTTATCCCCCACTTGAGATGCTTTTAAAGCTATGCCTCTCTTATACATTCTTGCATTTTCTTCCTCTTGCACTTTGAATTTCAGCTTTAATTCATAAGAGGTTAGGGAATTCACAAGAGATTCAATGGACATAGAATTTAAATCCTTTGCCTCTTCTATAGCATTTATTTTGTTTTCCCATTCTTTTGGCAAGGCATTCAAAATCTTTCTATTTTTCTCACCCAAAGAATATTCTTTTCCAAGCAATTTAAGATCTTGAATAATGTCACAAAATCTACTACACATCTTATCAACATTTTCAAGAGGATGCATTTTGAAAAATTCATATTGAGAAACAAGCAAAGATTTCTTTTGTTCTTTAATATCTTGGTTACCTTCATGAAATACACACAATTTATCCCAAATATCTTTAGCTGATTTACAACCTTTAATCCTACTAGATTCATTTACATCTAATGCATTGTACAATATACACATGGCCTTGGCATTCAAAGAAAAGATATCTCTTGTCTTTTTCATTCAATTCTTGTCTAGTCTTTAATCTACTCAAATTAGTGGTAGAGTCAATTATTCTGGCTTCATAAGGACCATCTTCTACCACATACCATAATTCAATATAAACGGATTGTAAGAAAATCATCATTCTTTGTTTCCACATGCTAAAATGAGAACCATTAAACATAGGTGGTCTATCAATAGATTGCCCTTCTAAAAAAGAAACTTTTATGGTTGCCATGATCTTTACTCTAAGCGGTTAAGCTTGATCAAAAGAGACCAAGCTCTGATACCAATTGTAAGGCCTGGTGCAACCCAATGAGTACAAACAATTTCACAATGATGCACAAAGATATATCAAATTTAAGCACAATAAAGAAAACTTAATTAAAGAGAAAAGATAAGAAATGCAAACCAAATATCAATCCAATAGCCTCTTCAATAGATGGCGATGCTAACCAAGATGTACAAGTGAAGGCTCACTCCTTCCTCACCCCAAACACACTTTGGTTGAGCCAAGGAGTTTTACAACTATTCTAGTTAACCCTCAACAACCTACACTTGAAAGATCACTCACCCAATTAAGAACTATTTTAAACAAATGAGGCAACCTTCACCAAGGTTTTACCACTTCAAGTGATAGGTTCACCTTCACCAAGGTTTTACTCCACCTAGAGAGTAACCTTCACTTGAGCAACCTCACAACCCAACTTTTCCAACCCCTTATACAACCAACAAAGAATCTTTCTACTCAAAAATCTCACTTGTAAGCTTGTATTTTGTGTTGGCAAAAGTCTCGTGTCTTCTTGTGCTTTGGGGTGTTTATAGAAGGTGAGAAATGGCTCCAAAAGGCTCTCCAACGGTCAAATATTAAATGCTGTCAAAACTAGCCGTTGGCCTGTCGGACGTCCGAACCATCCAAACCACCTGTCGGACGTCCGAACCCTGCGTCCGAACGTCGTCAGAGAGTCATCAAATCTTTGCGAAATTTCTCGGACGTCCGATGCGATCGATGTGCGTCCGAGGCGTGCGTCCGATCCTTCCGGACGTCCGATGCTTCCTCACGAGCGTCCGACAGAGTTTCCTTCTTGATGTTCTTTATCCTTTCGGACGTCCGATAGCTTCCTTTCGGACGTCCCACATGAGTGCCCTGTTTTTGCTTCTTCTTTTGTGCCACAAGAATCTGTTGTAACAAATTGCTCTCATAAAAACATTAGCCCAAATCTACATTTTGGTTTGTTAATCATCAAAACCAAGGATTGATCGACCAAGGTCAACACTATCACCAACACCATGATCATTTTCATTCTATACTGCAGCAACCTGAGTTGCTGTAGGAGATTATAAACCGTCTGGTCCAAACCAGGATCAGACTTGAGGAAAATTTCGTAGCTTTCTATCTTGGATGTCAGCCAAATTGCATATGAAAGTAGAATAAGTGTTCTCATCAAGAATAGATTTTGACTACTCCACAATAGATTCCCTATACTTGCTTGAAATAGCCATTCCATTTGCAATCTCATGCTTTGTGTCATAGAAATATAACTGTAACTTTGATACTTTATCTCCTTCTGCAGGAATAATGTGTTCATGAAATCATACATCTGGCCCTAAATCCAAAACGTATTAATTCCATTATTTCCCCTGCTTAGATCCTAAAACAAAGTGGATTCCCAAAGTGTGAGGACTTGAAAATTTTCTTATTTTTATCTTAATTTACTAGCTTATTTAATTATTTATTCAACAATTTTCTTCGAATAATTTATTTCAACCATTTTAAATCTATTTACTTGGAACAATGTCTTACTCATATTTTTAAAACGTCCTGTTAGCAAAATTAATTTTCTGCGACTTGTTAAGTAAAGAAATAGCGAATACACATTTTTCGAAGTAATATTCGATCCGAGAGTACAATAATATTGGAGAATTGAGAATGATCAATAGTGGACTAAGAAAAGTTAATTGAGGGATTAGAGGTGAGTGAGTTCAAATTTTCACTTTATCGCGCGCGTCGCAAAAATTTCTCAAAAGTCACACCGCGTGACTAATTAGAGAATTGAGAAATTAATACTAGACTCGTAAGAGTGAGTAATTACAGTGTTAAAGGAATTACATTGGAGGATTAGTGCATGAATATATCAAACAAGAGAGGAATCGGTAATGCACAACACTGTTTCGGCAACTATTCAAAGTTGACTTTGTACCCAACATAAAGCTACTTTCTTCCAATCTTCCCTCACAAGCTCCAACACACCAAACCCTCCTCTTTCTCTCCATAGTCAGCCGACCAACCAAGAGAAAAAAAAGAAGAAGAAAAACTCCATTTCTTTGGCTCCAATCTTGTTCCAAATCTTCATCCAACCTTCTAGTTCTTGGAGATTCATCTTAGCTTGAAGAAAGGCAACATCTTGTGGTGGTTCTTGGAGAGTTTTTGGTGGAAACAAATCTGACTTCATCAAGGGTTTAGTTTCTTGGAAGGTATAAATATCTCCTACCACAACTCTTGCTTTCTTGTTTCATTTCTTGGCTTTGAAGCTTGTAGCTTCCTTCTTGTTGTTGTTGGTTCGATTTGGTTGGTTGAAGTGGGCTCTATGAACTCCCACCTTGGTTATATGAGGGCTGCCATGACATTTATGTGTGTTTTAGAGTGTTTGTGATGAGTTTTAATGGTAGAAACTGGAAGAGGAAAAAGAAAGAGAGAAACCGAGAGGAGAGGGAAAGAGAGCTGGCCGAAATTCTGTTTTGTTGTCCTGCTTTGAATTCAGACTTTTGTTGATTTTATGGCTATTAAACTGAGTGATATATTTTGTATTATGTGTGTGGAAAATACCTTCTAAAAATCGTTTCATTTGGTTGCATAAAACTTGATTTTTGGCAAGGTCCAAATCTGGAAACAAAGTATAGCAGGGGTTCTCGGACAGTGTTCATTGTTCGAAAGTAACTCTATGTACAAAAGTCAAAATTGAGTATGTTTGTGGCATTCAAAACTAGACATTCATAGCTTTCTAACGGTATAAAAAACACCTGCTAGTTCGAACTGAGTGAACCGTAGTGATTCAGCAAAGTTGACTGTCTTGTTTTGACTGTCTGTCCGAGAGGAATGGAGAAGCTGCATCTTGTGGCATAATTTTCTCTCACTTGTGAACTAATTTTGGAAACAACTCTTTCTGATAAATGTATCATTTTGAACCTAGTTTACAATGACATAAACCATTTTTAATTTGAACATTTATTGAGTGAGATGTGGTCTGATTTCGAAAGTGCGACAAAGCTGGGAAACTGGAAGTTTTTCCTTTCTTGCTGACCGAATAGTCAAACCTGTTTTGGGAGGTTATATTTCAAAAATTTTAGTGCCATTTAACCATCAATTGTTTGTTAAATGTTTCTAGAACTTTGGTTTAAAAAATGGATCGATTTGGGGCTGATTTCATCGTACCAAACATTTGAAAAGAAAGAAAGAGTGGGTTGGCAGATTTGCTTTGAAAATTTCATGAACTTGGGTCATTTTGTTAACCACCTTCCCACGTGATTTTTTACCTATAATTTGATAGAGAGATAGTCCACATGTGGAAGTTTAAGTGTACCAAATTTGGTGTAATTTCAATACCATTTCGATATCCAAACCCCAAAGATTGCTCTTCAAATCTGGAAATTCACTGATCAGTTTGCAAGATTTAGCCAACTTTGAACTGTTATATCTTAATTCTCAAAACTCCAAATTTAGTTCCGTTTATTGTGTTTGAAACTTTGTTTGGAAATCTTATTGTGTTACGAATTTCAAGGGCTGATTCCATTTCTATGAATTTTGCCGAATTTCCAAACTTCACTGAATTTGCAAGCCTGTTTTGCTCTGTCCTGTCTAGAACAGTGACTTTGAGCTAAAATTTGAATGACTTTGAATTGGATTCTGAGAAAAGTGTCTTCTAGAAAGTTTTAGTGCTTTAAGTCTAGTTTGCAAAGGTATAAAGTTTTTAATTTTTGGACTTATAGAACTCGAGATACGATTTTTCCAAGTAGTGTCACTTTGAGCTGGGAATTTCCGATTTTCAAACAAATACACTTTTAAAGAACTTTTCACCTTCCTTTGTGATTTTTGGACTGTTTCAGGTGTAATTTCATGGTTGAATACACAGTTCCTTTGGAACTTTAAACTTTCATTTTGAATCTTGGTTTCCGAAGGTTAAACCTCTCTTAATGCATTATCTTGGTTGTTCCACTTTCTTGGTTAATGACACCTTATTTTATACTTGAGAAATGAATTTTAAACCCTAGTTTTATGCCTCGATTCCCGTGAGTTTAAACTCCAAAAAGGGAGCGTTTTGACTAGACTAGTTCTTGGTGAATTGCACTAGTTTCATACTTGAATCTTGGAACCTTAACTTTGATATTTTTTTATGAAAATGAGTGGAGTTTTAAACGAGTTTTTAACTCCATTAGTTTGGATAATGTGCATGCTTTTTGCCTTTTTAGATTTGGACATGAGACTTAATGTTCTGGGAAATGAAAACCATTTATCCTTTTCCTCAATTTTCGTGCTAAAAGTGAAAATGATACTTTCTCTTGGATATGAGATTACTTACCACGACTTGAACCAAAAACCACCTTCGAGCTCTCTTGAGCATTATTTTAACGATTTAGCAAGAAAAACTTCTTTAATTTAGCTCGAACTTGTGACCTTGAGAGTGAGAAGTGAGAAAATGTCTTTTTCTTAACCTTGGTCGAGCACCTAGATAACTATGATTGTATATGTCTCAGGTGGTCACGAGGACTTCAAAAAACTCGTTTGACTTCTCGCTTCACTCTTATTTTGCCCTTGGCTAGTGGTGAGTCTCAAGTGCATGTTAAATGCTTATGTGATTGAAATGTTAATAATACAAGTGTTATACATGATATGTAAACTTGTCAAGGCGAGAGTGTACTTTATCGCCCTCGTCCTTTCTCTCTTTTAATTATGTGATACTTGTTACATGAATGCATATGTTTGGTAATTATACATGAATATGTTTAACTTGTGAGCCCTGAACGGATGCATGTACCACACCCTATTAGGGCGGGAGGTGCCTCTCATGCCGTCTCAGTGCTATAACCAGTTCTCTAAGTGATAGTATGTACCACACCAATTCGGGTGGGAGGTACCTCTCATGTCGATTCAGAACTATAAACAATTCTAAGTCGATTGGAGTGATGTTTCATTGACCCAGTTCTCTAAGCGATAGTATGTACCACACCAATTCGGGTGGGAGGTACCTCTCATATCGACTCAGAACTATAAACAATTCTAAGCCGATTGGAGCGATGTTTTATCGACCCAGTTCTCTAAGCGATAGTATGCACCACACCAATTCGGGTGGGAGGTACCTCTCATGTCGACTCAGAACGATAAACCATTCTAAATCGATTGTAGCGATGTCTCATCAACCACCTATACTTTTGGGGGGCACCCCAACCCATTGGCCAACCGTGTAACTCGGGCCTTGGTAAAACAAGTGAAAATTAGCTCTTGAGAGCTCCCGTATCCTTATTGATTGTGTTTTGTTTACCTTTGTGAGTTATATGAATATCATGGCTGTCTTCTTGTATAAACTTTAATGCTAGTTGTACTTATTTGTTTGCCCATTTTTCATGGCCTCACTGGGCGTTAGCTCATCCCATTCCATTTGTTATTGTGACGCCCCCACTTCTCCCCAAGACGAAGCAAAGGGTATCGACGGACGCCTGCCCAACTCTCGCCAGGACTCAGTACAATTCCAGTTCAAACTTAAAGGATAACGACTAATAACGAAAGTCGAAATAAAGACAAGAAGTCATTTCCATATATGAATATTCAATCTTACATCACAAGTTTCAAAAATACAACCACTTTTCCAAAATATACAACTTCCAAAAGATGTCTAGTCAAGTACTTCAAAACCCTAATCAAAAGTGTCTCAAGTCGGCTTCTCCATAACTCTTTCCATCTCCGCCCCTGCTAAGGAAAAAAATCTAATGGAATGTGCAAACGCTCAGTGAGACCAAGAAAACATGCAAACACATAGTTCAAATAGCAATAGCATTTAAGCGAGAATAAAGCTGTAACATTCAAGCAATTCACAATTTTCAATTAAACACATTCAATGAGGATACAACAGCTCTCAGGAGCTAGGTTCTACTTTCTTTGCCAAAACTCGATCAAATACCTCCCCGCGATGACACTCCGTCAACCGGGTCGGCATTAAGTCTGTAGAACTCCACTTCTTCACAGTTTCGTCCACCATTTCAACTGCCCCGGGCCCGCACTTCTATAAAAGGCACTACTACTCGAGTAGGCAAGCGAGATCTCTTAATAGATCAAGCTTATAGTTATCTCATAGTTCACCGAGATTCTCGACACCCTTGCTGTTCGAGTCGCAAGGTCGGCCAATTGAGATTTGGGCGTCTCCAGTTCAGTTATAGTTCGAGATGATTCACTCCAAACAACATCCAGTCAATCAATTACAATTCAGCTTGAGCAATTCAGTTATACAATAAGTTAAAAATGAATGAGTGTGATAACGTACACACTCGACTCAACAATTATCAACCATTCAATCCATAAAAAGCAATTCACATAATTTCAACAAGTCATGCACTTGACACTCACCAAATCACAATAAGGGAGTAAGTGCAAAAGATCTTTAAAGGTCCACTCCGAGATTCTCTTCAAGATCCTCTTGAGGGCCTGGAAATATAACAATTAACTATTATCCATAAATACTTACAAACTCCTTGCCAAACAAGGAAGAATGTACGTTCATTTGTAAATTAAAATAATATTTCGAAAAGCCTCAATATCTCGAAAATCGAGATTCAAGAGTGAGGGTTTACTAACACAACAGAAACTGATTTTCTTTATGAAATCAAGTTTAAAACGATCAATCCATATCAAGAAAGAATAACGAGTTCTCAAAAACTCATTTTCATAAGAAATAGGGAAATTTCAGCTTTGCATGACAATCTTTGAAAAATTGAATCTTGAGTTTGGCATGTCCAAAAATGGAAAACTTTACATCATTGAAAACTAGGTTCAAGGTACTAAAAGTTCCTAAAAGACACTTTTTGAAGATTCTAAATGGAAGGCATTCAATTTTCAACTCAAAGTGGCTGTTCTGAACAAGCAAGGCAGTTTCAGTCATGTTTTTCGGCAATCTTTGGAAATTTGGGTAAATTCACAGAAAGTGAACTAGCCTTTGAAATTCATAACACAATACGAGTTCCTAACAAAGTTTCAAACAGGACAAATGGAACAAAATTCGGAGCTTTGAGCATTGAGATATAATAGTCTAAAGTCGGCTGGAATTTGAACACTGATCAAGGATTTTCCATATTTGAAAAGCAAATTTTGGATCATCATTTGGGTATTGAAATGGTCTTAGAATAAAACCAAATTTGGTACACTCAAACTTCCATATGAGGACTACTTCTCTATCAAATTTCACGTAAAAGCTCACGTGGAAAGGTAGTTAACAAAACTACCAAAATTTAGGAAATTCTCAAAGCAAATCTGTCCTCTTGCTTTTCTTTCCTTTTTCAAACATTTTGCACCTTGAAATCAGTACCAATTCGGTTCATTTTTGAAACCAAGGTACTAAAAACCTGTAATAAACACTTGATGGTTGATTGACACCGAAATTTTTGAAATAAAACATCCCACAACAAACTAGACCAGTCGGCCAGCAAGAAGAGAAAGATTTCCAGATTTCCAGCTTTGTCACAGTTTGGAAATTGAACCATATCTCACTCAATACAACTTGAAATTGAGAATGGTTGGTGGTGTTGGAAACTAGATTCCAAAGTCTACATTCCATCAGAACAAGTCATTTTCAAAATCAGTTCTGTGAGGACTCGAAAATTTTCTTATTTATCGAATATTACAAGTTTACTTAAATATTTATTTACTCATTTTCTCCGAATTATTTATTTCGACCACTTAAAATCCATTTATATGGAATAACGCCTCTTTTATAATTTTAAAGCGTTTTGTTGGAAAATTCACTTTTCGAAAATTCGTTTAGTTCGGAACAACGAGTACACGTCTTTTGAGGCTATACTTGAATCGGAAGTGTATTAATATTGGACAGTTAAGAATGAACAATGGTAGATTAAGAAAGGTTAATTGAGGAATTAATACTCGACTCATGTGAGGACTCGCAAAAATTTACCTATTTTAAACTCCTATTACTAGCTTATTTAAATATTTATTTGGCCAATTGCCCCGAATATTATTTTCTAATCTCTTTGGACATAATTACATGGATCTATAACTTAATTATATTTTTAAAGTGACTTGTTTCAAAATTTAATTTTTGGAAACTCGTTAAGTGAGATTAGTGAATGCGCATTTGGAATCAATAACCGATTTGAGGATATTATGGGCTTGAAAAATTGGAGACATGTACATTAGTCTTAAAATAGGTATTTTTATATTTAAATGTTCAAATGTTAGTTAGTTATATTATCGTTATAAGAATTTCTCGGAAGGTTCACTTTATCGCGCTTAAATCGGAAGTACGCGTTTTTACGCGCGCGATTAAATTGAGGGACTTAAGACCATTATTTTTAGACCATTAAGTGTGAATAATAATAGTATGAACACAAGTGCATTAGAGGTTTAGTGCACTAGTGAAACAAACTCGAGAGAAATCGAGCACAAAACGCGCGCGTGTATGCGCGAGGAGAGAGTTGACTTTTACTTAATTTTGGGCCACACATTTTAGCTTCTCTTGGAAGCTTCATTTGCATCAAACACTCTCTCTCTTGCTCCAAACAGCCAGCCATCAAGAAAGAAAAAGAACCAAGAAGCTCTTCCAATTTCTTCATCAAATCTTCCACCAAATCACACCAAAATTTAACCACACTTAGCTAATCACTTGGAGACCACATCAAGCTAGGAAAGAGGGCTGCTTTCCATGGTTTTCTTGAGCATCTTAAGACCGAAAATTTCTGATTGGTTCATCTAAGGAAGTAAGTGATGATCCACTACTCAAATCTTGTCTTATGGAAGTAATATAGCATTTATAAACTCATGCATGCATGTGGGTAGTCTTATTTATGTTGGAAAATGTTGTATGGGCTCTATGAATTCCCACTATGGTTGGATGGACTGATTTGATGAATTATGGTGTTATTAATGTTGGTTTAGTGCTTAATTTAGTGGAATAATGTTGTGTTGTTGGTGGAAACTCAAAGGATGTGAAGAGGGAAATTTTTCCGATTCTGCCCCTGTGAGTTTCGTGCACTTTAGTGCACAATTTTGAGGTTCTAATGAATTTTTTTTATATATATGTAGTATAAGTTGTGTACAAAGTTTCATCAAAAAATAACGTGATTTGGTTGGCCAAATGTTATATTTTCGGAAATCAGCAAAACTGGAAATTTTTCCCGTAACTGCTCTGGCAGTGTTCTTGTTTTGGCTATAACTTTTTGTCCCAATGTCTAAATCGAGTTCCTTTTCTGACACTGGAAACTAGACATTCCAAGCTTTCTAACGGTATAAAATGCACATTCTGGTTCCACCTGAGTCGTCCATACCAATCGTTTGAACATGACTATCCTGTTTCACGTTTACACTGGGAGCTCTGTTTTGAACAGCGAATTGATGCTCACATATGAGCTGGTTGTGCACAGATTTTGGAAATGATTTCTTCTAATAAATTTTAGCATAATTAATATAGTTTTCAACGCCACCAACCACGCTCAATTCTGAATTGAATTGAGTGATTTATGACCAGATATTGAAACTGACTTTGTGGGAGAAAACCCTCATGTTGGACAGATTTGTAACCAATCTTGATTTGAGACTTTCTATTCGAAATTCTTGGTGTAAATCACCTACCAAATGTATCTTGGATCCTTATTAGATCTGGTTATCATAAATGAGACATGTTTTAGGCATTTTATTGGCCAAAGGTTTGAGAAAAAGAAAACTAGAGGGGCAAGGCAGCTTTGCCTTGGAGATTTAGAAACTTTGAAGATTTTGTTAACCATCTTTCCGAATGAATTTTCCTATGAAATTTGGTAGAGGAATAGCCCTTATATGTTAGGATAATATTACCAAACTTGGTGCCATTCCAAGTCTATTTCGATGTTCAACCAACGTTCCAAAATCAGCGATTTAAATCTGGAAAATTGACCCAACGGTCTCATTTTTCAGCAACTTTGAGCCACCATATCTTGGTGCTCAGAACTCCAATTCTTGTCCCGCTTGTTTTGTTTTAAACTTTGATTATAACTCTATTTGAGTTTCAAATCTGAGAGGCTAGTTCAAAGTTTGAGAATTTTGCCGAATTTCCAAAATTGGCGAAAAACCAACCTCAAAACTGTCTCGCAAGCCTAAAACAGTGACTTTGAGCCAATTTTTTATTGCCTTCCGTTGGGAATCATGGGAAAGTATATTCCAGGAACTTTTAGTACTTTGGAAGTAGTTTCCAACGGTCCAAATTTTTCAATTTTGGACTTGTAGAGAGTGAGATACGATTTTTCAAAGTAAGTGTAACAAATCTGAAAATTCATAACTTAAAGGAAATGGAGTTTTTTTCAAACTCTCTCTTTTCCTTTGGTATCACTTGATCGTTTTACACTCGATCTCAAAGATGGAAATCAGATTTCGCTTGTGTTTTAAAACCCCACTTTTGAGCCTCGATTTACGAATAATTAAGGCTCATTTTCGTGAAATTTTTTTAGATCGCACAAGTGTTCAATCTTCCTTAGTAATTGGGGTTTTTAAGTGATAGTTTATTATTAAATGCTCAGGCACTCAAGAGGACCTTCAAGAGGATCCCATGGTGGCCATCTGAACTTCCAGTGAAATTTCTTCTTTTGTTTACTTGGTGAGTGCCAAGTGTGTGAATTATGTGATAAGTGTTAAGTGTTATCAAAAATAGAGATTTTGAAAATGCTGAGTCGAGTGTGTACTTTATCGCACTCATTCTCATTTACATGATGTATACTTGAATTTCGTGACATGAAGTGACTTGTTAAGTGAACTTGCGTGACGTGTTTAAGTGTTACTTTATGCTATGGTTGCATAAGTCGATTGGAGTGAATCTCCTCGACTCTTACATGTCCAGTGGGGGACCCCCAATTCTCTCACTGGCTAACCTCGGACTCGAGCCAGCATGGGCTTGGTCGGGCTCCTTAGTGAACCATGAGATTATAAGCTTGACCTATTGAGAGGTCTTGCTTGGCATACTCGAGAAGTATTGCCTCATAAATGTCGTGCGGGCCCGATACAGGGGTATGTAAGGTGAAAGGGGATCGTGTAAGTGAAGTTCTACGGACTATAACCTACCCGGTTGACGGAGTATCAACTCGTGGAGGTTTGTGATTGTGCAAGTGGAAAATAGCTCCTGAGAGCTTGTGACGCCCCCACTTCTCCCTAAGGCGAACCAGAGGGTATCCGCGGGACGCCTGCCCAGCTCTCGCCAGGACTCAAGCAATTTACGTCAAGCTTAAAGTAAAACTATTCAACAATACTGGATAAATAAGAAAGTGCGAAAAACTTCCAAACCTAACAATAGATATATCGCTTATCCAACCATTACATTAAATTCCCAAAAGGTACATCAATACCCAAAATATACAACATCTAGGTACATCAAATATCCAAATCATACATTAAGTTCCCAAGAGTACAACCAATAAGAGGTCTAGCCCAAAATATATTAGAAACCCTAAGCCAGAAGTGTATCAAAAGGTTCCTCCATGCCCAATCCTATTAAGGAAAACAAATCTACAGGATGAGCAAAACACTCGTGAGGCCAAGGACACACATGCAAGCATATAATCCAAGTAACAAGCTCAATTAATAGGTCAAATGATAAAGTACAAGTAATCGTCAATTCCAATGAAATGTAAATAGAAACAATTCAAGGATATGGTAGCTCTCAGGAGCTAAGTTTCACTTGCATTGCCAGGGTCATTCGTATACCTTCCCGCGATGACTCTCCGTCAACCGGGTCGGTATTTCCAATCCGTAGATCTCCACTCACTTCCCTCCATCCATCATTTCACCCTCTCGGATCCGTAACCAACAGGCACGTAAATGCGATACTATACAAGTATGCCAAGCAAGATCTCAAAAGATCAAGCTTCAGGTCCCAAGATTTACCAAGTTTTCCTGACCAAGACCTCTTGATTGGTTGCGAGATTGCGAGGTTAACCATTGGGTTTTGGGGGTCCCCACAGGTCAGGTTTTCAGAAACAAATCAAGTTTTAGTCGATGAGATTTTCTCTGCATTCGACTTTAGGTCATGTACATGTAAAATCCAGTAATTTCATGTAATTCATGTAGCAAGTCATGTATTGATCCATGTAAAGGAGATGAAGTGCGGTAAAGTACACACTTTCCCCAACAAGTAGAGTTCATGTAACAACAAGTTCAAGTAGAGTTCATGTAGGCAACAGATCTCAAGTGAAGTGCAAGTAAACATGCACTTGACACTCATCAAGTCAACCAAGGAGAAATGTTACTTGAAGTTTAAGCGTCTACCGTAGGATCCTCTTGAAGGTCCTCGTAGTGAACAAACACTTATAAGTCCAATTATCAAGAAAGTTTGCACACTTGTGCAATCCTAGAAAATTTTACTAAAATGAGCCTAAATTACTCACGAATTAAGGTTCAAAAGTGGAGTTTTAAAGTACAAGAGAAATCAAGTGTTCATCTTTGAAATCAAGTATAAAACGTGTTATTCTTGGTTTTGATGATCACAAAAGTTCGTTGAAATGTTTATACAGACCAAGAAAGTGAACACTTTGATCAGGCCTGATGGAACAAAGTAAGCATATGTTCGATTAACTCCAGACTACGATGCTTTGGATGTGGCAAAAAAGATTGGAATAATATAAACAAATTTAGTCATTGTTTTGTTCCGATCAAAGATACTGTCTTTTAAGTATGACAATTTTGTTAGTCTTGGTTCCTTGAAATGTTTTATCTAACTTTCTTCAAATATAAGTGTTGTTGCCTATCAAAGAATCAGGTACGAATATGTCGTGAGCAAAAACAGGACACTCATGTCGGACGGCCGAAAGGAATCTGTCGGACGTCCGAAGGGATGAAGAACATCAGGAAGGAGTTTCTGTTGGACGCACATCGATCGTGTCGGACGTCCTAAAAATTCCACAAAGCTTTGATGACTCTCTGCCAAGACACTGTCGGACGCTCGCAAGGAAGCATCGGACGTCCTGAAGGATCGGACGCATGCTTCGGACGAACATCAAGATCATCGGACGTCCTAAAAATTCCTCGAAGATTTGATAACTCTCTGGACGACGTTCGGACACTGAAGCTCGGACGATAAAATTCCATCGGACGTCCGAACTTCAATTTGGCTGTTTTTCGGACGATTGGTTCGGACGATAATTTGATCGTCGGACGTCCGAAAGCCCCAACGGCTAGCTGACTCTTCATCTGCCTTCTATCCGTTGGAAGCTTTAATGAAGCCCATTTCTGTTCCCCTTTAAAAACAAACTGTTCTGAACGAAGTAAGAACTTTTGCACACTTGGTCTACAAGATCTCAAGAGATATTTTAGCTAGAAAATAGTCTCCAAAGTTAGATTTGTTCTCTAAGTGGTGTGAACTTCTGGTGAGCTTTTCTCTTGTGGTTGAAAGTTTCATTAGTGTAGCTTTGTTGAGGGTTATCTGAGTGTTTGTAAAACTTCTTAGCTTGACTAATGATAAGAACCAAGAGACACCATTGCGAACTATTCGAGTTCCCCTAGGACCCGTAACTCGAGCACAAGCTAAGAAGATGAGGGAGGAACTCCAAGGACTTGTTCATGAGATACAAGGCCAAGAAATTGTCCCCAAGGTCATTGAGGGACTTGAGCATGAAGGAATGAAAGCCATCCATGTAGTGCACGTCAAAGAGAACCATGTGTGACCCTTCTCTAGTCACATTTGCTGTTTTAATTAAGTCATTGTAATAAGGGCTTAATGGTCCATAGCATTGCTTATTTACCTAAGCGATGACCTCATAAGGTTATTTACCTAAGCGATGACCTCATAAGGTTGTTTACCTAAGGGATGACCTCATAAGGTTTGGTCAAGCCCACAATTCTTAGTCTTATGGAAATAGTCAAGCCTACAATTGTTAGTCTTAGTCAAGACCACAACTCTAGACTAGTTCCACATTTAGTTCTTCATCTCTATGTAAGGCTATAAATAGCCCACACTTCCAATGGATTTAGGATTCAATCAATAAATCAGATTTTGAGAGTTTTCTTGGTTTCTCCAAGGCTTCTTGAATACCTTAGAATTTCTCTAGGTGTTCGTGACTTATCAATCTAGAATTGCACTAGGTTGTGGCGTCTTCTACCATTATACCAAGGTTCGTTAACCACGTGATTAACGGGTTGAGGTCATCCGCTCCAAACTTGGTGTCCTCTTGTCGATCCTGAAACTAATCTTTTACGGGTTTCGTCACAAGGTTGGCGACGTTCGTATCAGTTGGTAATCAGAGCTAATTAAGAGGTATCACGTTATATCCTTTTATTTATTTCCTTTTCGAGTCAAGTTGTCGAAAATTCTGTTTTCGTGTTCTAAGTTGCTATCCGCAATTTCCAGTTTTGTTATTTCGTGTTCTTGCGTTATTTTTCCAGATTTGTTACGTCATAAACTTGTGTCTAGTTGTTGTTAATTGCTGTGGTTAGTCTTGTTTGGTCCAGCCTTTTCTTTTGTGTCTTATTCTTGATTCCTTGTTTAAGTCTTGTTTCTATCCTGTTATATCCATTCAATTCCAGTCTTTTGTTCTATTTGATCATTCGAGGTTACTGTTCATCCGAAAAAAATCAGTTTGTAGCAAGGGTTTTAGAGTCCTATCTAGTTATTACCTTGTGTTCTTGTTTACATACAAAAAAAAAAAATAGCTGGCTAACCTTACAAAAATTCCTGGAAATCTGTCTTGACCAAAACTTGGGTTTCTTGAAGTTCCTGATTGTTTAAAACCACAATCTTGAAGTTCTTGGAACTTTAGTTGGGATTCTTGAAGCCAACCAAAATCTGTCTTGATCAAATCGTGAAATCTTGGATTGTTTGGGGAGGAAATCATCTTCAATTTTGTGTTTCTTGAATTCTGGGAATTAACATCTTGAATTCTTGAAAGAATCTTGAAGTTTCTGGGTTTTGGGAACCAAATCTTGGTAAACAACAAGGCTGCAAATTTTCAGCTGCCAAAATCCTTGTCTTCACCACAACAATCTTCTTTCTTGACTAAGAACATTTTAGCCACGAAATTTGGCTCTTCTTGGCTGATTAGAAAACAAAAACAAAGAGGGGAAATGATAGCATCTTTGTTATTGTTGACAGATTTTCAAAAATGGCACATTTTATACCATGTCACAAAACAGATGATGCATCGCACATTGCTGATTTGTTTTTCAAAGAAATCATTAGATTGCATGGCATGCCTAGGACAATTGTCTCTGATAGGGATGTCAAATTTTTGAGTTACTTTTGGAAAACTTTGTGGGGAAAATCGGGTACCAAATTGCTATTTTCTACTACTAGTCACCCACAAACTGATGGCCAAACTGAGGTTGTCAATCGTACACTATCTACACTCTTGCGTGCCATCATTAGAAAAAACATTAGAACCTGGGAAGAGTGTTTACCCCATGTTGAGTTTGCATACAATCGTACGGTGCATAGTTCTACTCATTTTTCACCATTTGAAATAGTCTATGGTTTTAACCCTTTAACACCACTAGACTTATCACCTTTACCTTCTTCTGAGCACATTAACATGGATGGTGCTAAACGAGCAGATTTTGTCAAGAAATTACACGAGCAGGTACGCCTAAACATTGAGCGAAGGATGGACCAAGTTGCTCAACGGGTTAACAAGGGACGCCAACGCGTTGTGTTTAAACCTGGTGACTGGGTGTGGTTACATCTACGCAAGGAAAGGTTCCCAGTCCAAAGGCGCAATAAATTACTTCCCCGAGGAGATGGGCCGTTCCAAGTCATCAAGCGCATCAATGACAATGCTTACAAACTGGACCTACCCGGTGAGTACAATGTGAGCGCTACATTCAATGTCTCTGATCTATCTCCTTTTCTTGCAGACGATGAAGCTGATTTGAGGACAAATCCTTTTGAAGAGGAGGGGGATGATACGAACCAAGAGACACCAGTGCGAACTATTCGAGTTCCCCTAGGACCCGTAACTCGAGCACGAGCTAACAAGATGAGGAAGGAACTCCAAGGACTTGTTCATGAGATACAAGGCCAAGAAATTGTCCCCAAGGTCATTGAGGGGCTTGAGCATGAAGGAATGAAAGTCATCCATGTAGTGCACGTCAAAGAGAACCATCGTTGACCATTCTCTAGTCCACAATTTGCTGTTTTTAATTAAGTCATATGTAAAATAAGGGCTTAATGTCCATAGTCTTGCTTTATTAACCTAAGCGATGACCCTCATAAGGTTAATTTTACACAAGGGCGATGACCTCATAAGGTTTGTTACCTAAGGATGACCTCAGAAGGTTTTGGTCAGCCCACAATTCTTAGTCTTATGAAATAGTCAGCCTAACAATTGTTAGTCTTAGTCAAAGACCACAACTCTAGACCTAGTTCCACATTTAGTTTGTTCATCTCTATGTAAGGCTAATAAATAGCCCATCACTTCCAATGTTTTTAGGCATTGAAATCAATAAAATCAGTTTTGAAGAGTTTTCTTGTTTCTCCAAGCTTCTTTGAAATACCTTAGAATTTCTCTAAGGTGTTCGTCCACTTATCAATCTAGAATGCACTAGGGTTGTGGGCGTCTTCTACCATATAATACCAAGGTTCGTTAACCAACGTGATTAAACGGGTGAGGCATCCGCATCCAAACTTGGTGTCCTCTTGTCAGATCCTGAAAACTATCTTTTACGGGTTTCGTCACAAGGTTTGGCGACGTTCGTATCAGTTGGTAATTACAAGAGCTAATTAAGAAGGTATGCACGTTATATCTTTTATTTATTTCTTTTCGAGTCAAGTTGTCGAAAATTCGTTTTCGTGTTGCTAAGTTGCTATCCGAATTTCTCAGTTTTTGTTATTCGTGTTCTTGGCGTATTTTTTTCAGATTTGTTACGTCCATAAACTTGTAGTCTAGTTGTTGTTAATGCTGTGGTTATCCCCTTGTTTTGTCCAGCCTTTTCTTTTGTGTCTTATTCTTGATTTCCTGTTTAAGTCTTGTTTCTATCGCTGTTATATTGCCATTCAATTCCAGTCTTTTGTTCTAAATTTGATCATATCGAGGTACTGTTCCACGAAAAAAATCAGTTTGTAGCAAGGGTTTTAAGAGTCCTATCTAGTTATTACCTTGGGTGTTCTTGTTTACATAGAAACAAAAAAAAAAAAAAATAGCTGGGCTACCTTACAAAAATTCCTAGGAAATCTGTCTTGAACCGCAAAACTTGGGTTTTCTTTGAAGTTCCTGATTGTTTTAAACCAACAATCTTGAAGTTTCTTGAACTTAAGTTGGGATTACTTGCAAGCCAACCAAAATCTGTCCTTGATCAAATCGTGAAATCTTGGATTGTTTGGGGAGGAAATCATAACTTCAATTTTTGTTGTTTTTTCTTGATTCTGGGAAATTAACACTTGAATCTGAAAGAATTTGAAGTTTTTCTGGGTTTTGGGAACCAAATCTTGGTAAACAACAAGGCCTGCAAATTTTCAGCTGCCAAAAATCCTTGTCTTCACCACAACAGATGCTCTTTCTTGACTAAGAACATTTTAGCCAGAAATTTGGCTCTTCTTGGCTGATTAAAAACAAAACAAAGAGGGGGAAATGATAGCATCTTTGTTATCTGTTGACAGATTTTTCAAAAAAAATGGCAGCATTTATACAATGTCACAAAACAGATGATGCATCGCACATTGCTGATTGTTTTTCAAAGAAATCATTAAGAGTGCATGGCATGCCTAGGAAAATTGTCTTGATAGGGATGGTCAAATTTTGAGTTACTTTTTGGAAAACTGTGGGGAAATCGGTGGTACCAAATTGCTTTTTCTACTAACTAGTCACCCACAAACTGATGGCCAAAAACCTGAGGTTGTCAATCGTACACTATCTACACTCTTGCGTGCCATCATTAGAAAAAACATTAGAACCTGGGAAGAGTGTTTACCCCATGTTGAGTTTGCATACAATCGTACGGTGCATAGTTCTACTCATTTTTCACCATTTGAAATAGTCTATGGTTTTAACCCTTTAACACCACTAGACTTATCACCTTTACCTTCTTCTGAGCACATTAACATGGATGGTGCTAAACGAGCAGATTTTGTCAAGAAATTACACGAGCAGGTACGCCTAAACATTGAGCGAAGGATGGACCAAGTTGCTCAACGGGTTAACAAGGGACGCCAACGCGTTGTGTTTAAACCTGGTGACTGGGTGTGGTTACATCTACGCAAGGAAAGGTTCCCAGTCCAAAGGCGCAATAAATTACTTCCCCGAGGAGATGGGCCGTTCCAAGTCATCAAGCGCATCAATGACAATGCTTACAAACTGGACCTACCCGGTGAGTACAATGTGAGCGCTACATTCAATGTCTCTGATCTATCTCCTTTTCTTGCAGACGATGAAGCTGATTTGAGGACAAATCCTTTTGAAGAGGAGGGGGATGATACGAACCAAGAGACACCAGTGCGAACTATTCGAGTTCCCCTAGGACCCGTAACTCGAGCACGAGCTAACAAGATGAGGAAGGAACTCCAAGGACTTGTTCATGAGATACAAGGCCAAGAAATTGTCCCCAAGGTCATTGAGGGGCTTGAGCATGAAGGAATGAAAGTCATCCATGTAGTGCACGTCAAAGAGAACCATGTGTGACCATTCTCTAGTCACATTTGCTGTTTTAATTAAGTCATTGTAATAAGGGCTTAATGGTCCATAGTCTTGCTTTAATTACCTAAGCGATGACCTCATAAGGTTATTTACCTAAGCGATGACCTCATAAGGTTGTTTACCTAAGGGATGACCTCATAAGGTTTGGTCAAGCCCACAATTCTTAGTCTTATGGAAATAGTCAAGCCTACAATTGTTAGTCTTAGTCAAGACCACAACTCTAGACTAGTTCCACATTTAGTTGTTCATCTCTATGTAAGGCTATAAATAGCCCACACTTCCAATGGTTTTAGGCATTGAATCAATAAATCAGATTTTGAGAGTTTTCTTGGTTTCTCCAAGGCTTCTTGAATACCTTAGAATTTCTCTAGGTGTTCGTGACTTATCAATCTAGAATCGCACTAGGTTGTGGCGTCTTCTACCATTATACCAAGGTTCGTTAACCACGTGATTAACGGGTTGAGGTCATCCGCTCCAAACTTGGTGTCCTCTTGTCGATCCTGAAACTAATCTTTTACGGGTTTCGTCACAAGGTTGGCGACGTTCGTATCAGTTGGTAATCAGAGCTAATTAAGAGGTATCACGTTATATCCTTTTATTTATTTCCTTTTCGAGTCAAGTTGTCGAAAATTCTGTTTTCGTGTTCTAAGTTGCTATCCGCAATTTCCAGTTTTGTTATTTCGTGTTCTTGCGTTATTTTTCCAGATTTGTTACGTCATAAACTTGTGTCTAGTTGTTGTTAATTGCTGTGGTTAGTCTTGTTTGGTCCAGCCTTTTCTTTTGTGTCTTATTCTTGATTCCTTGTTTAAGTCTTGTTTCTATCCTGTTATATCCATTCAATTCCAGTCTTTTGTTCTATTTGATCATTCGAGGTTACTGTTCATCCGAAAAAAATCAGTTTGTAGCAAGGGTTTTAGAGTCCTATCTAGTTATTACCTTGTGTTCTTGTTTACATACAAAAAAAAAAAATAGCTGGCTAACCTTACAAAAATTCCTGGAAATCTGTCTTGACCAAAACTTGGGTTTCTTGAAGTTCCTGATTGTTTAAAACCACAATCTTGAAGTTCTTGGAACTTTAGTTGGGATTCTTGAAGCCAACCAAAATCTGTCTTGATCAAATCGTGAAATCTTGGATTGTTTGGGGAGGAAATCATCTTCAATTTTGTGTTTCTTGAATTCTGGGAATTAACATCTTGAATTCTTGAAAGAATCTTGAAGTTTCTGGGTTTTGGGAACCAAATCTTGGTAAACAACAAGGCTGCAAATTTTCAGCTGCCAAAATCCTTGTCTTCACCACAACAATCTTCTTTCTTGACTAAGAACATTTTAGCCACGAAATTTGGCTCTTCTTGGCTGATTAGAAAACAAAAACAAAGAGGGGAAATGAATAGCATCTTGTTATTGTTGACAGATTTCAAAAATGGCAGCATTTTATTCCATGTCACAAAACAGATGATTGCACTCGCACATTGCTGATGTTGTTTTTCAAAGAAATCATTAGATTGGCATGGCAATGCCTAGGACAATTGGTTCTCTGATCAGGGATGTCAAATTTTTGAGTTACTTTTGGAAAACTTTGTGGGAAAAATTGGGTACTAAATTACTATTTTCCACTACTAGTCACCCACAAACTGATGGCCAAACTGAGGTCGTCAATCGCACACTATCTACACTCTTACGTGCCATCATTAGAAAGAACATTAGGACTTGGGAAGAATGTTTACCCCATGTTGAGTTTGCATACAATCGCACAGTGCACAGTTCTACTCATTTTTCACCATTCGAAATAGTCTATGATTTTAACCCTTTAACACCACTAGACTTATCACTGTTACCCTCTTCTGAGCGTATTAACTTAGATGGTGCTAAACGAGCCGATTTTGTGAAGAAATTGCATGAACAGGTCCGTTTAAACATTGAGCGAAGGATGGACCAAGTGGCTCAACGGGTGAACAAGGGACGCCAACGCGTGGTGTTTGAGCCTGGTGATTGGGTATGGTTGCATCTGCGCAAAGAGAGGTTCCCAATCCAAAGGCGCAACAAACTCCTCCCACGAGGAGATGGGCCATTTCAAGTCGTCAAGCACATCAACAACAACGCTTACAAGCTAGACCTACCCGGTGAGTACAATGTGAGTGCTACCTTCAATGTATTTGATCTATCTCCTTTCCTTGCAGACGACGAAGCCGATTTGAGGATAAATCCTTTTGAAGAGGAGGGGGATGATACGAACCAAGAGACACCATTGAGGGTCATTCGAGTGCCTCTAGGACCCGTGACGCGAGCACGAGCTAAGAAGATGAGAGAGGAACTCTAAGAGCTTGTTTGTGAGGTACAAAGCCAAGTAATTATCCCCAAGACCATTGAGGGACTTGAGCATGAAGGAATGAAAGTCATCCATGTAGTGCACGTCAAACAGAACCATGTGTGACCCTTCTCTAGTCACATTTGCTGTTTTAGTTAAGTCATTGTAATAAGGGCTTAATGGTCCATAGTCTTGCTTTAATTACCTAAGCGATGACCTCATAAGGTTATTTACCTAAGCGATGACCTCATAAGGTTGTTTACCTAAGGGATGACCTCATAAGGTGTGGTCAAGCCCACAATTCTTAGTCTTATGGAAATAGTCAAGCCTACAATTGTTAGTCTTAGTCAAGACCACAACTCTAGACTAGTTCCACATTTAGTTGTTCATCTCTATGTAAGGCTATAAATAGCCCACACTTCCAATGGTTTTAGGCATTGAATCAATAAATCAGATTTTGAGAGTTTTCTTGGTTTCTCCAAGGCTTCTTGAATACCTTAGAATTTCTCTAGGTGTTCGTGACTTATCAATCTAGAATCGCACTAGGTTGTGGCGTCTTCTACCATTATACCAAGGTTCGTTAACCACGTGATTAACGGGTTGAGGTCATCCGCTCCAAACTTGGTGTCCTCTTGTCGATCCTGAAACTAATCTTTTACGGGTTTCGTCACAAGGTTGGCGACGTTCGTATCAGTTGGTAATCAGAGCTAATTAAGAGGTATCACGTTATATCCTTTTATTTATTTCCTTTTCGAGTCAAGTTGTCGAAAATTCTGTTTTCGTGTTCTAAGTTGCTATCCGCAATTTCCAGTTTTGTTATTTCGTGTTCTTGCGTTATTTTTCCAGATTTGTTACGTCATAAACTTGTGTCTAGTTGTTGTTAATTGCTGTGGTTAGTCTTGTTTGGTCCAGCCTTTTCTTTTGTGTCTTATTCTTGATTCCTTGTTTAAGTCTTGTTTCTATCCTGTTATATCCATTCAATTCCAGTCTTTTGTTCTATTTGATCATTCGAGGTTACTGTTCATCCGAAAAAAATCAGTTTGTAGCAAGGGTTTTAGAGTCCTATCTAGTTATTACCTTGTGTTCTTGTTTACATACAAAAAAAAAAAATAGCTGGCTAACCTTACAAAAATTCCTGGAAATCTGTCTTGACCAAAACTTGGGTTTCTTGAAGTTCCTGATTGTTTAAAACCACAATCTTGAAGTTCTTGGAACTTTAGTTGGGATTCTTGAAGCCAACCAAAATCTGTCTTGATCAAATCGTGAAATCTTGGATTGTTTAGGGAGGAAATCATCTTCAATTTTGTGTTTCTTGAATTCTGGGAATTAACATCTTGAATTCTTGAAAGAATCTTGAAGTTTCTGGGTTTTGGGAACCAAATCTTGGTAAACAACAAGGCTGCAAATTTTCAGCTGCCAAAATCCTTGTCTTCACCACAACAATCTTCTTTCTTGACTAAGAACATTTTAGCCACGAAATTTGGCTCTTCTTGGCTGATTAGAAAACAAAAACAAAGAGGGGAAATGATAGCATCTTTGTTATTGTTGACAGATTTTCAAAAATGGCACATTTTATACCATGTCACAAAACAGATGATGCATCGCACATTGCTGATTTGTTTTTCAAAGAAATCATTAGATTGCATGACATGCCTAGGACAATTGTCTCTGATAGGGATGTCAAATTTTTGAGTTACTTTTGGAAAACTTTGTGGGGAAAATCGGGTACCAAATTGCTATTTTCTACTACTAGTCACCCACAAACTGATGGCCAAACTGAGGTTGTCAATCGTACACTATCTACACTCTTGCGTGCCATCATTAGAAAAAACATTAGAACCTGGGAAGAGTGTTTACCCCATGTTGAGTTTGCATACAATCGCACGGTGCATAGTTCTACTCATTTTTCACCATTTGAAATAGTCTATGGTTTTAACCCTTTAACACCACTAGACTTATCACCTTTACCTTCTTCTGAGCACATTAACATGGATGGTGCTAAACGAGCAGATTTTGTCAAGAAATTACACGAGCAGGTACGCCTAAACATTGAGCGAAGGATGGACCAAGTTGCTCAACGGGTTAACAAGGGACGCCAACGCGTTGTGTTTGAACCTGGTGACTGGGTGTGGTTACATCTACGCAAGGAACGGTTCCCAGTCCAAAGGCGCAATAAATTACTTCCCCGAGGAGATGGGCCATTCCAAGTCATCAAGCGCATCAATGACAATGCTTACAAACTGGACCTACCCGGTGAGTACAATGTGAGCGCTACATTCAATGTCTCTGATCTATCTCCTTTTCTTGCAGACGATGAAGCTGATTTGAGGACAAATCCTTTTGAAGAGGAGGGGGATGATACGAACCAAGAGACACCAGTGCGAACTATTCGAGTTCCCCTAGGACCCGTAACTCGAGCACGAGCTAACAAGATGAGGAAGGAACTCCAAGGACTTGTTCATGAGATACAAGGCCAAGAAATTGTCCCCAAGGTCATTGAGGGGCTTGAGCATGAAGGAATGAAAGTCATCCATGTAGTGCACGTCAAAGAGAACCATGTGTGACCATTCTCTAGTCACATTTGCTGTTTTAATTAAGTCATTGTAATAAGGGCTTAATGGTCCATAGTCTTGCTTTAATTACCTAAGCGATGACCTCATAAGGTTATTTACCTAAGCGATGACCTCATAAGGTTGTTTACCTAAGGGATGACCTCATAAGGTTGTTTACCTAAGGGATGACCTCATAAGGTTTGGTCAAGCCCACAATTCTTAGTCTTATGGAAATAGTCAAGCCTACAATTGTTAGTCTTAGTCAAGACCACAACTCTAGACTAGTTCCACATTTAGTTGTTCATCTCTATGTAAGGCTATAAATAGCCCACACTTCCAATGGTTTTAGGCATTGAATCAATAAATCAGATTTTGAGAGTTTTCTTGGTTTCTCCAAGGCTTCTTGAATACCTTAGAATTTCTCTAGGTGTTCGTGACTTATCAATCTAGAATCGCACTAGGTTGTGGCGTCTTCTACCATTATACCAAGGTTCGTTAACCACGTGATTAACGGGTTGAGGTCATCCGCTCCAAACTTGGTGTCCTCTTGTCGATCCTGAAACTAATCTTTTACGGGTTTCGTCACAAGGTTGGCGACGTTCGTATCAGTTGGTAATCAGAGCTAATTAAGAGGTATCACGTTATATCCTTTTATTTATTTCCTTTTCGAGTCAAGTTGTCGAAAATTCTGTTTTCGTGTTCTAAGTTGCTATCCGCAATTTCCAGTTTTGTTATTTCGTGTTCTTGCGTTATTTTTCCAGATTTGTTACGTCATAAACTTGTGTCTAGTTGTTGTTAATTGCTGTGGTTAGTCTTGTTTGGTCCAGCCTTTTCTTTTGTGTCTTATTCTTGATTCCTTGTTTAAGTCTTGTTTCTATCCTGTTATATCCATTCAATTCCAGTCTTTTGTTCTATTTGATCATTCGAGGTTACTGTTCATCCGAAAAAAATCAGTTTGTAGCAAGGGTTTTAGAGTCCTATCTAGTTATTACCTTGTGTTCTTGTTTACATACAAAAAAAAAAAATAGCTGGCTAACCTTACAAAAATTCCTGGAAATCTGTCTTGACCAAAACTTGGGTTTCTTGAAGTTCCTGATTGTTTAAAACCACAATCTTGAAGTTCTTGGAACTTTAGTTGGGATTCTTGAAGCCAACCAAAATCTGTCTTGATCAAATCGTGAAATCTTGGATTGTTTGGGGAGGAAATCATCTTCAATTTTGTGTTTCTTGAATTCTGGGAATTAACATCTTGAATTCTTGAAAGAATCTTGAAGTTTCTGGGTTTTGGGAACCAAATCTTGGTAAACAACAAGGCTGCAAATTTTCAGCTGCCAAAATCCTTGTCTTCACCACAACAATCTTCTTTCTTGACTAAGAACATTTTAGCCACGAAATTTGGCTCTTCTTGGCTGATTAGAAAACAAAAACAAAGAGGGGAAATGATAGCATCTTTGTTATTGTTGACAGATTTTCAAAAATGGCACATTTTATACCATGTCACAAAACAGATGATGCATCGCACATTGCTGATTTGTTTTTCAAAGAAATCATTAGATTGCATGGCATGCCTAGGACAATTGTCTCTGATAGGGATGTCAAATTTTTGAGTTACTTTTGGAAAACTTTGTGGGGAAAATCGGGTACCAAATTGCTATTTTCTACTACTAGTCACCCACAAACTGATGGCCAAACTGAGGTTGTCAATCGTACACTATCTACACTCTTGCGTGCCATCATTAGAAAAAACATTAGAACCTGGGAAGAGTGTTTACCCCATGTTGAGTTTGCATACAATCGCACGGTGCATAGTTCTACTCATTTTTCACCATTTGAAATAGTCTATGGTTTTAACCCTTTAACACCACTAGACTTATCACCTTTACCTTCTTCTGAGCACATTAACATGGATGGTGCTAAACGAGCAGATTTTGTCAAGAAATTACACGAGCAGGTACGCCTAAACATTGAGCGAAGGATGGACCAAGTTGCTCAAAGGGTTAACAAGGGACGCCATAACGCGTTGTGTTTGACCTGGTGACTGGGTGTGTGGTTACATCTACGCAAGGGAACGGTTCCCAGTCAAACGGCGCAATAAATTACTTCCCCGAGGAAGATGGGCCATTCAAGATCATCAAGCGCATCAATGGACAATTTGCTTACAAAACTGGAACCTACCCGGTGAGTACAATGTGAGCCGCTTACATTCAATGTCTCTGATCTATCTCCTTTCTCATGCAGACGGATGGAAAGCTTGATTTAGACCAAATCCTTTGAAGAGAGGGGGATGATACGAACCAAGAGACACCAGTGCGAACTATTCGAGTTCCACCTAGGACCCTAACTCGAGGCACGAGCTAACAAAGATGAGGAAAGGAAACTCAAGGACTTGTTCATTGACGATACAAGGCCAAGGAAATTGTTCCCCAAGGTCCATGTGAGGGGCTGAGCAGAAGGGAATGAAAGTCACCATGTAGTTTGCACGTCAAAAGAGAACATGTTTGGACCAGTCTCTAGTCACATTTGCTGTTAATTAAGTCATTGTAATGAAGGGCATTAATGGTCCATAGTCTTTGCTTTAAATTACCTAAGCGATTAACTCATAAGGTTATTTACCTAGCGATGACCTCATAAGGTTGTTAACCTTAAGGATTGACCTCATAAGGTATTGGTCAAGCCCACCAATTCTTAGTCTTATGGAAATAGTTCAAGCCTACAATTGTTAGTCTTAGTCAAGACCACCAACTCTAGACTAGCTTCCACAAAATTTAAGTTGTGCATCTCTATGTAAGGCTATAAATAGAACCACCACTTCCAATGGTTTTTAGGGCATTGAATCAAGAAAATAAGATTTGAGAGGTATTCTGGTTTCTCCAGGGCTTCTTGATTACCATTAGGAATTTCTCTAGGTGTTCGTGAACGTATCAATCTAGAATCGCACTAGGTTGTGGCGTCTTCTACCATTATACCAAGGTTCGTTAAACCACGTGATTAACGGGTTGAAGGGTCAATCCGCCTCCAAACTTGGTGTCCTCTTGTCGATCCTGAAACTAATCTTTACGGGTTTCGGGTCACCAAGGTTGGCGACGGTCGTATCAGTGGTAATCAGAGCGAATTAAGAGGTATTCACGTATATCCTTTTAATTTATTTCCTTTTCGAGTCAAGTTGTCGAAAATTCTGTTTTCGTGTTCTAAGTTGCTATCCGCAATTTCCAGTTTTGTTATTTCGTGTTCTTGCGTTATTTTTCCAGATTTGTTACGTCATAAACTTGTGTCTAGTTGTTGTTAATTGCTGTGGTTAGTCTTGTTTGGTCCAGCCTTTTCTTTTGTGTCTTATTCTTGATTCCTTGTTTAAGTCTTGTTTCTATCCTGTTATATCCATTCAATTCCAGTCTTTTGTTCTATTTGATCATTCGAGGTTACTGTTCATCCGAAAAAAATCAGTTTGTAGCAAGGGTTTTAGAGTCCTATCTAGTTATTACCTTGTGTTCTTGTTTACATACAAAAAAAAAAAATAGCTGGCTAACCTTACAAAAATTCCTGGAAATCTGTCTTGACCAAAACTTGGGTTTCTTGAAGTTCCTGATTGTTTAAAACCACAATCTTGAAGTTCTTGGAACTTTAGTTGGGATTCTTGAAGCCAACCAAAATCTGTCTTGATCAAATCGTGAAATCTTGGATTGTTTGGGGAGGAAATCATCTTCAATTTTGTGTTTCTTGAATTCTGGGAATTAACATCTTGAATTCTTGAAAGAATCTTGAAGTTTCTGGGTTTTGGGAACCAAATCTTGGTAAACAACAAGGCTGCAAATTTTCAGCTGCCAAAATCCTTGTCTTCACCACAACAATCTTCTTTCTTGACTAAGAACATTTTAGCCACGAAATTTGGCTCTTCTTGGCTGATTAGAAAACAAAAACAAAGAGGGGAAATGATAGCATCTTTGTTATTGTTGACAGATTTTCAAAAATGGCACATTTTATACCATGTCACAAAACAGATGATGCATCGCACATTGCTGATTTGTTTTTCAAAGAAATCATTAGATTGCATGGCATGCCTAGGACAATTGTCTCTGATAGGGATGTCAAATTTTTGAGTTACTTTTGGAAAACTTTGTGGGGAAAATCGGGTACCAAATTGCTATTTTCTACTACTAGTCACCCACAAACTGATGGCCAAACTGAGGTTGTCAATCGTACACTATCTACACTCTTGCGTGCCATCATTAGAAAAAACATTAGAACCTGGGAAGAGTGTTTACCCCATGTTGAGTTTGCATACAATCGCACGGTGCATAGTTCTACTCATTTTTCACCATTTGAAATAGTCTATGGTTTTAACCCTTTAACACCACTAGACTTATCACCTTTACCTTCTTCTGAGCACATTAACATGGATGGTGCTAAACGAGCAGATTTTGTCAAGAAATTACACGAGCAGGTACGCCTAAACATTGAGCGAAGGATGGACCAAGTTGCTCAACGGGTTAACAAGGGACGCCAACGCGTTGTGTTTGAACCTGGTGACTGGGTGTGGTTACATCTACGCAAGGAACGGTTCCCAGTCCAAAGGCGCAATAAATTACTTCCCCGAGGAGATGGGCCATTCCAAGTCATCAAGCGCATCAATGACAATGCTTACAAACTGGACCTACCCGGTGAGTACAATGTGAGCGCTACATTCAATGTCTCTGATCTATCTCCTTTTCTTGCAGACGATGAAGCTGATTTGAGGACAAATCCTTTTGAAGAGGAGGGGGATGATACGAACCAAGAGACACCAGTGCGAACTATTCGAGTTCCCCTAGGACCCGTAACTCGAGCACGAGCTAACAAGATGAGGAAGGAACTCCAAGGACTTGTTCATGAGATACAAGGAGAAATTGTCCCCAAGGTCATTGAGGGGCTTGAGCATGAAGGAATGAAAGTCATCCATGTAGTGCACGTCAAAGAGAACCATGTGTGACCATTCTCTAGTCACATTTGCTGTTTTAATTAAGTCATTGTAATAAGGGCTTAATGGTCCATAGTCTTGCTTTAATTACCTAAGCGATGACCTCATAAGGTTATTTACCTAAGCGATGACATCATAAGGTTGTTTACCTAAGGGATGACCTCATAAGGTTTGGTCAAGCCCACAATTCTTAGTCTTATGGAAATAGTCAAGCCTACAATTGTTAGTCTTAGTCAAGACCACAACTCTAGACTAGTTCCACATTTAGTTGTTCATCTCTATGTAAGGCTATAAATAGCCCACACTTCCAATGGTTTTAGGCATTGAATCAATAAATCAGATTTTGAGAGTTTTCTTGGTTTCTCCAAGGCTTCTTGAATACCTTAGAATTTCTCTAGGTGTTCGTGACTTATCAATCTAGAATCGCACTAGGTTGTGGCGTCTTCTACCATTATACCAAGGTTCGTTAACCACGTGATTAACGGGTTGAGGTCATCCGCTCCAAACTTGGTGTCCTCTTGTCGATCCTGAAACTAATCTTTTACGGGTTTCGTCACAAGGTTGGCGACGTTCGTATCAGTTGGTAATCAGAGCTAATTAAGAGGTATCACGTTATATCCTTTTATTTATTTCCTTTTCGAGTCAAGTTGTCGAAAATTCTGTTTTCGTGTTCTAAGTTGCTATCCGCAATTTCCAGTTTTGTTATTTCGTGTTCTTGCGTTATTTTTCCAGATTTGTTACGTCATAAACTTGTGTCTAGTTGTTGTTAATTGCTGTGGTTAGTCTTGTTTGGTCCAGCCTTTTCTTTTGTGTCTTATTCTTGATTCCTTGTTTAAGTCTTGTTTCTATCCTGTTATATCCATTCAATTCCAGTCTTTTGTTCTATTTGATCATTCGAGGTTACTGTTCATCCGAAAAAAATCAGTTTGTAGCAAGGGTTTTAGAGTCCTATCTAGTTATTACCTTGTGTTCTTGTTTACATACAAAAAAAAAAAATAGCTGGCTAACCTTACAAAAATTCCTGGAAATCTGTCTTGACCAAAACTTGGGTTTCTTGAAGTTCCTGATTGTTTAAAACCACAATCTTGAAGTTCTTGGAACTTTAGTTGGGATTCTTGAAGCCAACCAAAATCTGTCTTGATCAAATCGTGAAATCTTGGATTGTTTGGGGAGGAAATCATCTTCAATTTTGTGTTTCTTGAATTCTGGGAATTAACATCTTGAATTCTTGAAAGAATCTTGAAGTTTCTGGGTTTTGGGAACCAAATCTTGGTAAACAACAAGGCTGCAAATTTTCAGCTGCCAAAATCCTTGTCTTCACCACAACAATCTTCTTTCTTGACTAAGAACATTTTAGCCACGAAATTTGGCTCTTCTTGGCTGATTAGAAAACAAAAACAAAGAGGGGAAATGATAGCATCTTTGTTATTGTTGACAGATTTTCAAAAATGGCACATTTTATACCATGTCACAAAACAGATGATGCATCGCACATTGCTGATTTGTTTTTCAAAGAAATCATTAGATTGCATGACATGCCTAGGACAATTGTCTCTGATAGGGATGTCAAATTTTTGAGTTACTTTTGGAAAACTTTGTGGGGAAAATCGGGTACCAAATTGCTATTTTCTACTACTAGTCACCCACAAACTGATGGCCAAACTGAGGTTGTCAATCGTACACTATCTACACTCTTGCGTGCCATCATTAGAAAAAACATTAGAACCTGGGAAGAGTGTTTACCCCATGTTGAGTTTGCATACAATCGCACGGTGCATAGTTCTACTCATTTTTCACCATTTGAAATAGTCTATGGTTTTAACCCTTTAACACCACTAGACTTATCACCTTTACCTTCTTCTGAGCACATTAACATGGATGGTGCTAAACGAGCAGATTTTGTCAAGAAATTACACGAGCAGGTACGCCTAAACATTGAGCGAAGGATGGACCAAGTTGCTCAACGGGTTAACAAGGGACGCCAACGCGTTGTGTTTGAACCTGGTGACTGGGTGTGGTTACATCTACGCAAGGAACGGTTCCCAGTCCAAAGGCGCAATAAATTACTTCCCCGAGGAGATGGGCCATTCCAAGTCATCAAGCGCATCAATGACAATGCTTACAAACTGGACCTACCCGGTGAGTACAATGTGAGCGCTACATTCAATGTCTCTGATCTATCTCCTTTTCTTGCAGACGATGAAGCTGATTTGAGGACAAATCCTTTTGAAGAGGAGGGGGATGATACGAACCAAGAGACACCAGTGCGAACTATTCGAGTTCCCCTAGGACCCGTAACTCGAGCACGAGCTAACAAGATGAGGAAGGAACTCCAAGGACTTGTTCATGAGATACAAGGCCAAGAAATTGTCCCCAAGGTCATTGAGGGGCTTGAGCATGAAGGAATGAAAGTCATCCATGTAGTGCACGTCAAAGAGAACCATGTGTGACCATTCTCTAGTCACATTTGCTGTTTTAATTAAGTCATTGTAATAAGGGCTTAATGGTCCATAGTCTTGCTTTAATTACCTAAGCGATGACCTCATAAGGTTATTTACCTAAGCGATGACATCATAAGGTTGTTTACCTAAGGGATGACCTCATAAGGTTTGGTCAAGCCCACAATTCTTAGTCTTATGGAAATAGTCAAGCCTACAATTGTTAGTCTTAGTCAAGACCACAACTCTAGACTAGTTCCACATTTAGTTGTTCATCTCTATGTAAGGCTATAAATAGCCCACACTTCCAATGGTTTTAGGCATTGAATCAATAAATCAGATTTTGAGAGTTTTCTTGGTTTCTCCAAGGCTTCTTGAATACCTTAGAATTTCTCTAGGTGTTCGTGACTTATCAATCTAGAATCGCACTAGGTTGTGGCGTCTTCTACCATTATACCAAGGTTCGTTAACCACGTGATTAACGGGTTGAGGTCATCCGCTCCAAACTTGGTGTCCTCTTGTCGATCCTGAAACTAATCTTTTACGGGTTTCGTCACAAGGTTGGCGACGTTCGTATCAGTTGGTAATCAGAGCTAATTAAGAGGTATCACGTTATATCCTTTTATTTATTTCCTTTTCGAGTCAAGTTGTCGAAAATTCTGTTTTCGTGTTCTAAGTTGCTATCCGCAATTTCCAGTTTTGTTATTTCGTGTTCTTGCGTTATTTTTCCAGATTTGTTACGTCATAAACTTGTGTCTAGTTGTTGTTAATTGCTGTGGTTAGTCTTGTTTGGTCCAGCCTTTTCTTTTGTGTCTTATTCTTGATTCCTTGTTTAAGTCTTGTTTCTATCCTGTTATATCCATTCAATTCCAGTCTTTTGTTCTATTTGATCATTCGAGGTTACTGTTCATCCGAAAAAAATCAGTTTGTAGCAAGGGTTTTAGAGTCCTATCTAGTTATTACCTTGTGTTCTTGTTTACATACAAAAAAAAAAAATAGCTGGCTAACCTTACAAAAATTCCTGGAAATCTGTCTTGACCAAAACTTGGGTTTCTTGAAGTTCCTGATTGTTTAAAACCACAATCTTGAAGTTCTTGGAACTTTAGTTGGGATTCTTGAAGCCAACCAAAATCTGTCTTGATCAAATCGTGAAATCTTGGATTGTTTGGGGAGGAAATCATCTTCAATTTTGTGTTTCTTGAATTCTGGGAATTAACATCTTGAATTCTTGAAAGAATCTTGAAGTTTCTGGGTTTTGGGAACCAAATCTTGGTAAACAACAAGGCTGCAAATTTTCAGCTGCCAAAATCCTTGTCTTCACCACAACAATCTTCTTTCTTGACTAAGAACATTTTAGCCACGAAATTTGGCTCTTCTTGGCTGATTAGAAAACAAAAACAAAGAGGGGAAATGATAGCATCTTTGTTATTGTTGACAGATTTTCAAAAATGGCACATTTTATACCATGTCACAAAACAGATGATGCATCGCACATTGCTGATTTGTTTTTCAAAGAAATCATTAGATTGCATGACATGCCTAGGACAATTGTCTCTGATAGGGATGTCAAATTTTTGAGTTACTTTTGGAAAACTTTGTGGGGAAAATCGGGTACCAAATTGCTATTTTCTACTACTAGTCACCCACAAACTGATGGCCAAACTGAGGTTGTCAATCGTACACTATCTACACTCTTGCGTGCCATCATTAGAAAAAACATTAGAACCTGGGAAGAGTGTTTACCCCATGTTGAGTTTGCATACAATCGCACGGTGCATAGTTCTACTCATTTTTCACCATTTGAAATAGTCTATGGTTTTAACCCTTTAACACCACTAGACTTATCACCTTTACCTTCTTCTGAGCACATTAACATGGATGGTGCTAAACGAGCAGATTTTGTCAAGAAATTACACGAGCAGGTACGCCTAAACATTGAGCGAAGGATGGACCAAGTTGCTCAACGGGTTAACAAGGGACGCCAACGCGTTGTGTTTGAACCTGGTGACTGGGTGTGGTTACATCTACGCAAGGAAAGGTTCCCAGTCCAAAGGCGCAATAAATTACTTCCCCGAGGAGATGGGCCGTTCCAAGTCATCAAGCGCATCAATGACAATGCTTACAAACTGGACCTACCCGGTGAGTACAATGTGAGCGCTACATTCAATGTCTCTGATCTATCTCCTTTTCTTGCAGACGATGAAGCTGATTTGAGGACAAATCCTTTTGAAGAGGAGGGGGATGATACGAACCAAGAGACACCAGTGCGAACTATTCGAGTTCCCCTAGGACCCGTAACTCGAGCACGAGCTAACAAGATGAGGAAGGAACTCCAAGGACTTGTTCATGAGATACAAGGCCAAGAAATTGTCCCCAAGGTCATTGAGGGGCTTGAGCATGAAGGAATGAAAGTCATCCATGTAGTGCACGTCAAAGAGAACCATGTGTGACCATTCTCTAGTCACATTTGCTGTTTTAATTAAGTCATTGTAATAAGGGCTTAATGGTCCATAGTCTTGCTTTAATTACCTAAGCGATGACCTCATAAGGTTATTTACCTAAGCGATGACCTCATAAGGTTGTTTACCTAAGGGATGACCTCATAAGGTTTGGTCAAGCCCACAATTCTTAGTCTTATGGAAATAGTCAAGCCTACAATTGTTAGTCTTAGTCAAGACCACAACTCTAGACTAGTTCCACATTTAGTTGTTCATCTCTATGTAAGGCTATAAATAGCCCACACTTCCAATGGTTTTAGGCATTCAATCAATAAATCAGATTTTGAGAGTTTTCTTGGTTTCTCCAAGGCTTCTTGAATACCTTAGAATTTCTCTAGGTGTTCGTGACTTATCAATCTAGAATCGCACTAGGTTGTGGCGTCTTCTACCATTATACCAAGGTTCGTTAACCACGTGATTAACGGGTTGAGGTCATCCGCTCCAAACTTGGTGTCCTCTTGTCGATCCTGAAACTAATCTTTTACGGGTTTCGTCACAAGGTTGGCGACGTTCGTATCAGTTGGTAATCAGAGCTAATTAAGAGGTATCACGTTATATCCTTTTATTTATTTCCTTTTCGAGTCAAGTTGTCGAAAATTCTGTTTTCGTGTTCTAAGTTGCTATCCGCAATTTCCAGTTTTGTTATTTCGTGTTCTTGCGTTATTTTTCCAGATTTGTTACGTCATAAACTTGTGTCTAGTTGTTGTTAATTGCTGTGGTTAGTCTTGTTTGGTCCAGCCTTTTCTTTTGTGTCTTATTCTTGATTCCTTGTTTAAGTCTTGTTTCTATCCTGTTATATCCATTCAATTCCAGTCTTTTGTTCTATTTGATCATTCGAGGTTACTGTTCATCCGAAAAAAATCAGTTTGTAGCAAGGGTTTTAGAGTCCTATCTAGTTATTACCTTGTGTTCTTGTTTACATACAAAAAAAAAAAATAGCTGGCTAACCTTACAAAAATTCCTGGAAATCTGTCTTGACCAAAACTTGGGTTTCTTGAAGTTCCTGATTGTTTAAAACCACAATCTTGAAGTTCTTGGAACTTTAGTTGGGATTCTTGAAGCCAACCAAAATCTGTCTTGATCAAATCGTGAAATCTTGGATTGTTTGGGGAGGAAATCATCTTCAATTTTGTGTTTCTTGAATTCTGGGAATTAACATCTTGAATTCTTGAAAGAATCTTGAAGTTTCTGGGTTTTGGGAACCAAATCTTGGTAAACAACAAGGCTGCAAATTTTCAGCTGCCAAAATCCTTGTCTTCACCACAACAATCTTCTTTCTTGACTAAGAACATTTTAGCCACGAAATTTGGCTCTTCTTGGCTGATTAGAAAACAAAAACAAAGAGGGGAAATGATAGCATCTTTGTTATTGTTGACAGATTTTCAAAAATGGCACATTTTATACCATGTCACAAAACAGATGATGCATCGCACATTGCTGATTTGTTTTTCAAAGAAATCATTAGATTGCATGGCATGCCTAGGACAATTGTCTCTGATAGGGATGTCAAATTTTTGAGTTACTTTTGGAAAACTTTGTGGGGAAAATCGGGTACCAAATTGCTATTTTCTACTACTAGTCACCCACAAACTGATGGCCAAACTGAGGTTGTCAATCGTACACTATCTACACTCTTGCGTGCCATCATTAGAAAAAACATTAGAACCTGGGAAGAGTGTTTACCCCATGTTGAGTTTGCATACAATCGCACGGTGCATAGTTCTACTCATTTTTCACCATTTGAAATAGTCTATGGTTTTAACCCTTTAACACCACTAGACTTATCACCTTTACCTTCTTCTGAGCACATTAACATGGATGGTGCTAAACGAGCAGATTTTGTCAAGAAATTACACGAGCAGGTACGCCTAAACATTGAGCGAAGGATGGACCAAGTTGCTCAACGGGTTAACAAGGGACGCCAACGCGTTGTGTTTGAACCTGGTGACTGGGTGTGGTTACATCTACGCAAGGAACGGTTCCCAGTCCAAAGGCGCAATAAATTACTTCCCCGAGGAGATGGGCCATTCCAAGTCATCAAGCGCATCAATGACAATGCTTACAAACTGGACCTACCCGGTGAGTACAATGTGAGCGCTACATTCAATGTCTCTGATCTATCTCCTTTTCTTGCAGACGATGAAGCTGATTTGAGGACAAATCCTTTTGAAGAGGAGGGGGATGATACGAACCAAGAGACACCAGTGCGAACTATTCGAGTTCCCCTAGGACCCGTAACTCGAGCACGAGCTAACAAGATGAGGAAGGAACTCCAAGGACTTGTTCATGAGATACAAGGCCAAGAAATTGTCCCCAAGGTCATTGAGGGGCTTGAGCATGAAGGAATGAAAGTCATCCATGTAGTGCACGTCAAAGAGAACCATGTGTGACCATTCTCTAGTCACATTTGCTGTTTTAATTAAGTCATTGTAATAAGGGCTTAATGGTCCATAGTCTTGCTTTAATTACCTAAGCGATGACCTCATAAGGTTATTTACCTAAGCGATGACCTCATAAGGTTGTTTACCTAAGGGATGACCTCATAAGGTTTGGTCAAGCCCACAATTCTTAGTCTTATGGAAATAGTCAAGCCTACAATTGTTAGTCTTAGTCAAGACCACAACTCTAGACTAGTTCCACATTTAGTTGTTCATCTCTATGTAAGGCTATAAATAGCCCACACTTCCAATGGTTTTAGGCATTCAATCAATAAATCAGATTTTGAGAGTTTTCTTGGTTTCTCCAAGGCTTCTTGAATACCTTAGAATTTCTCTAGGTGTTCGTGACTTATCAATCTAGAATCGCACTAGGTTGTGGCGTCTTCTACCATTATACCAAGGTTCGTTAACCACGTGATTAACGGGTTGAGGTCATCCGCTCCAAACTTGGTGTCCTCTTGTCGATCCTGAAACTAATCTTTTACGGGTTTCGTCACAAGGTTGGCGACGTTCGTATCAGTTGGTAATCAGAGCTAATTAAGAGGTATCACGTTATATCCTTTTATTTATTTCCTTTTCGAGTCAAGTTGTCGAAAATTCTGTTTTCGTGTTCTAAGTTGCTATCCGCAATTTCCAGTTTTGTTATTTCGTGTTCTTGCGTTATTTTTCCAGATTTGTTACGTCATAAACTTGTGTCTAGTTGTTGTTAATTGCTGTGGTTAGTCTTGTTTGGTCCAGCCTTTTCTTTTGTGTCTTATTCTTGATTCCTTGTTTAAGTCTTGTTTCTATCCTGTTATATCCATTCAATTCCAGTCTTTTGTTCTATTTGATCATTCGAGGTTACTGTTCATCCGAAAAAAATCAGTTTGTAGCAAGGGTTTTAGAGTCCTATCTAGTTATTACCTTGTGTTCTTGTTTACATACAAAAAAAAAAAATAGCTGGCTAACCTTACAAAAATTCCTGGAAATCTGTCTTGACCAAAACTTGGGTTTCTTGAAGTTCCTGATTGTTTAAAACCACAATCTTGAAGTTCTTGGAACTTTAGTTGGGATTCTTGAAGCCAACCAAAATCTGTCTTGATCAAATCGTGAAATCTTGGATTGTTTGGGGAGGAAATCATCTTCAATTTTGTGTTTCTTGAATTCTGGGAATTAACATCTTGAATTCTTGAAAGAATCTTGAAGTTTCTGGGTTTTGGGAACCAAATCTTGGTAAACAACAAGGCTGCAAATTTTCAGCTGCCAAAATCCTTGTCTTCACCACAACAATCTTCTTTCTTGACTAAGAACATTTTAGCCACGAAATTTGGCTCTTCTTGGCTGATTAGAAAACAAAAACAAAGAGGGGAAATGATAGCATCTTTGTTATTGTTGACAGATTTTCAAAAATGGCACATTTTATACCATGTCACAAAACAGATGATGCATCGCACATTGCTGATTTGTTTTTCAAAGAAATCATTAGATTGCATGACATGCCTAGGACAATTGTCTCTGATAGGGATGTCAAATTTTTGAGTTACTTTTGGAAAACTTTGTGGGGAAAATCGGGTACCAAATTGCTATTTTCTACTACTAGTCACCCACAAACTGATGGCCAAACTGAGGTTGTCAATCGTACACTATCTACACTCTTGCGTGCCATCATTAGAAAAAACATTAGAACCTGGGAAGAGTGTTTACCCCATGTTGAGTTTGCATACAATCGCACGGTGCATAGTTCTACTCATTTTTCACCATTTGAAATAGTCTATGGTTTTAACCCTTTAACACCACTAGACTTATCACCTTTACCTTCTTCTGAGCACATTAACATGGATGGTGCTAAACGAGCAGATTTTGTCAAGAAATTACACGAGCAGGTACGCCTAAACATTGAGCGAAGGATGGACCAAGTTGCTCAACGGGTTAACAAGGGACGCCAACGCGTTGTGTTTGAACCTGGTGACTGGGTGTGGTTACATCTACGCAAGGAAAGGTTCCCAGTCCAAAGGCGCAATAAATTACTTCCCCGAGGAGATGGGCCGTTCCAAGTCATCAAGCGCATCAATGACAATGCTTACAAACTGGACCTACCCGGTGAGTACAATGTGAGCGCTACATTCAATGTCTCTGATCTATCTCCTTTTCTTGCAGACGATGAAGCTGATTTGAGGACAAATCCTTTTGAAGAGGAGGGGGATGATACGAACCAAGAGACACCAGTGCGAACTATTCGAGTTCCCCTAGGACCCGTAACTCGAGCACGAGCTAACAAGATGAGGAAGGAACTCCAAGGACTTGTTCATGAGATACAAGGCCAAGAAATTGTCCCCAAGGTCATTGAGGGGCTTGAGCATGAAGGAATGAAAGTCATCCATGTAGTGCACGTCAAAGAGAACCATGTGTGACCATTCTCTAGTCACATTTGCTGTTTTAATTAAGTCATTGTAATAAGGGCTTAATGGTCCATAGTCTTGCTTTAATTACCTAAGCGATGACCTCATAAGGTTATTTACCTAAGCGATGACCTCATAAGGTTGTTTACCTAAGGGATGACCTCATAAGGTTTGGTCAAGCCCACAATTCTTAGTCTTATGGAAATAGTCAAGCCTACAATTGTTAGTCTTAGTCAAGACCACAACTCTAGACTAGTTCCACATTTAGTTGTTCATCTCTATGTAAGGCTATAAATAGCCCACACTTCCAATGGTTTTAGGCATTGAATCAATAAATCAGATTTTGAGAGTTTTCTTGGTTTCTCCAAGGCTTCTTGAATACCTTAGAATTTCTCTAGGTGTTCGTGACTTATCAATCTAGAATCGCACTAGGTTGTGGCGTCTTCTACCATTATACCAAGGTTCGTTAACCACGTGATTAACGGGTTGAGGTCATCCGCTCCAAACTTGGTGTCCTCTTGTCGATCCTGAAACTAATCTTTTACGGGTTTCGTCACAAGGTTGGCGACGTTCGTATCATACATGAAAGTTGACGGAGTGTCAACTATTACGTGATCAAGCTCCTGGTGATGCATGGGGAATTTGGCTCCTGAGAGCCATTCGTATCCTTATACTTTGAGATGATTGTTACTTGTAGTGTTATTATTTCTTTTAAAACTTTACACTCGCTCATTTTGAGATTGCTACTTGACGTGTTATTGCTCACTTTTATGAACTCTTCATGCTCGTTACTTTGCTATATCGAAAACTTGTACTTATAAATAGTAGTCAATTTGTTATTTGGAACCTCACTGGACTTTTAGCTCATTCCACGCCATTTGTTTTCCTTACAGGGGTACGAGCGAGGCGTGAGACGTGTACAGACTAGCGTAGTCTAGTTGTTTTGAATTTTGTAATTGTACTCGCACTAGTCGCTCGATTAGGGTTGAATGTACTGAGAACTTAATCTTTTGATGTATTTGGGACTGTATGGATGGTTGAGATGAAGTGAATGTATTTGTATGTTCCAAACTTGGGAATCATTATTTCGTTTATTATTGAGGTTGCACCTTATTTTAATTGATGCGAGTGAGTGAGTCCTGGCGAGAGCTGGGCAAGCGGTCCGCTAAACCCTAGGGTACGCCCAGGGGGAGGTGGGGCCGTCACAGATGGTATCAGAGCTCCTATTGAGCTCATGCCGGGAGAGGGTTCTCGGACTGTGGGGATTGACTTGTTAAGTGTGGAACAATTGTCTATTGTTGAGGACCTTAGATAAGTATGTTGGGTAGGAATCTCTAATACGGGTGATTTGCTCTTGAGCCTGGCCAGCTTGAGTGGTGAATTATCATATTTTCGGATTCTTGTCCCGGAGTACCAAAGAGTGATACCTTTACGATAAGTTGAGATCTCGCGTAATATTACGATAAGTTTGGAGTACCACAGATGCGAATAGTCTGGACTTGAAATATATTGAAGATATTCGTGGGATTTGGGATCCTTATTATTCACGTGCTTCAAGTTTTGATTAAGTGTAGTGTCTGAGCAATACCTAGGGTTAATGTCCTATAGGTTATGTGATGTGTGCATAGATCAGGGCCCACGCAATGACCCAGTCCGAGTTCCATTGGACCCAGTCACACGTGCACGGGCCAAGCTTTTCAAGGAATCCCTCCAAGCCCTCGTTCGAGTTGTCCAAGACCAGCATGGAGGCCATAGAAATATTGAAGGCTTAGAAAGAGACAATCAAGTAACCTACACCTTGATCCAAGCCCACGAAGAATCGAGTGGGTCTCCTTGTGCGTCGACCGAGTAGGGCCTTAGTCTTATTACTTATTCAGTTGGATTAGTTGCTTAGTAGAAGGCATGGGCCGGCCCATCTTGGAGTCAAGATGGCCGACTCCCTCTTAGGGTTTTTTTGTGTTATCTTTAGCCTATAAATAGGATAGCTATGTAAGGTTAAAGACACAAGTTTGATGAATAAAATTCTTCGTATTCTTCGTTTTCTTTCAAGAGAGAATTCGAGCCTTTAACTTGCTTTGGCAAGGGTTATTGAGCAACCTTGCGTCTTGTCCATGATTGTTCATCCGACCTATCCCTTGGAGTAACCACTTTCGTCGGAGTCGTCGTTCTACCGCTTTAAACCAACTCGTGTCGCCCGTGTTGATTTAAAGTCCCGCAAACCAAGCGTAGGACAACCTCGCTAGATCCTTGGGCAAACGTGCTACGTGCCTCGAAACAAGTTGAACGAGGAACGTAACAGTTGGCTTCAGAGCTTAGGTTGAGGTATCTTTCGTGATATCCATTGGTTTTTTTTTGTTAGTTTTCGTGTTTTCCGCTGCCTTGTCTTACATCAAAAAAAAAAAAAATTCTGTTCGTTTAAGTTGTTATTCTTGTTGCACCGTTTTCGTTAAAAAAAAAGGAGAACAAAATTCTGTTTGTGTCGTTTGTGTTCTTGTCGTTGAGTCTTGCTTTAATCTGTCCGCAATTTTGTTCTTGGAGTCGTTGTTGCGTAACATTCTGGCCGTAAGTGTTGCTCCTTGTTTGTGTCCAATCTGTCCGTATCTGTGTTGCGTCCCTTCAAAAAAAAAAATAAAACAGCAAAACAGAAATTTCTGTCTGTTAGTTGTTTCTTCCATTGTAGCGTCGCGTATTTGTTCCAATGCTGTCCGCAACTTGCTTGTTGTGTTGCGTCGTAGTTGTTTGCAAATCTGCCCAAAGTTCAAGTCGCGTGTAGTGGACCCCAATCTGCCGAGGTCATCAAGGAACAAAAGTTCTAGGGGGCGGCTAGGGTTTTGTTGTTTGTCTCAAATCTGTCCAAGTGTTACGTGTTTCGCCCAAGTTGTTTTAGTTAGTTTTCTAAACTGATTTATGGTTTAAAACTGGTTGGTGTTGTGAATCTTGAAGGAAAATTACAAGAATTCTAGGTTTCTTGAGTTTCTTGAAATTAATCTTGAAGCTCTTGAAAGTTCTTGATAACATCTTGGAGTTTGGGGCTGACCAGATTTGATTTTGTTATTTCGGCCAAGCTGTTGGATTGTTCTTAAGTTAAAAAAAAAAAAGAGGAAAGGAGAGACGAAAGAGAAAAGAGAAAGGCAATCGGGTAGCAAGAAAACCAAGAAGGAACACTGCACTTTTCTATTGCCCAAATCTGTCTTATTGCATCTTATACCACCCAAACCCGAAATTACATCAAGAAGGAGGAAAAAAAAAAAAAAAGGAATTCAAAAGTTTTGTCCTACCTCTTCTTGAAATTCTTGATCACTTTGAGCCTTGATCACTTGAACAACCCTTTCTTGAGGTTCTTGATCATCTTGAGCCTTAAAGACTTGCACCTCCCTTCGAATAAAAAGTTTTTTGTACGCTCTCGCATCCATACGTGGTTTTCTTGGCTTAGGAATAAACTTCTTGGAGGAGTCTTGAGCAACTTGTGGGAGTGTAGTTTGCGTAAGGTCGCTTGAACTTTCTTGCCGCGAAGCCATAGCCAAATCTGTCTTGGTTATCTAGTGAAGAAAGAGGGCCGAATTACCTTGTCTTGAGGGAGGAAAGGGGGGCGAATTTGTTGAGAAGAGAGTGCGGCTGGAGAGAGGGGTTTTTAAGGGAAGATTAACCGACCTTGGGTAGGGTTTAAGGGGCGAATTTCTGAAAAAAAAAAGATTCGGTTGGCAAGAAGGAAAGAAACCAAATTGTTTTGGGGAAGAATTTGGAAGTGTCCAAAATTGTTGATCCAAGAAGGGTTTCTAAGAAGTTTCCAAGACCAACTAGTTTTCCCAATTAATTTAGGAAACTAAGTACAACACTTGGATAATTCTTGTTTTACTTGGACACTCTCCTAAAATAACTCCTTGTTTAGGAAACTTTTCCTACTTTCTCTCCCACGCTTTAGGAAATCATTCCTTTGTTTTAGGAAACTACTCCTATTTTCACTCCGTTATTTTAGGAAACTTTCCTACATTTTCTCCTGCGTTTTCTCCTATATTTTCTCCTAGATTTTAGGAACACTCTCCTAAATTTTCTCCTACATTCTCGTGGTTACACTTGTGGGAAGGTTGGTAACGGTTGTCGGACTTGAGCAGCATTTCTCAACTACCTAATCCAACAGGTAAAGGTATTTGGTAAGTCCATTACAATGCTTTGAGCGACATACACGAGGGTGAGAGATACACTAAGGGAGTGAAGTGAGGACACATTTGCACTATCCTTTGTGCTACTAACCTTTTGCAGGGCGTAAGGAGAGACATGGAGCAAGATCAACAACCACCGTCCAAAGACTATTCCCTGTTGTTCACCGCCATGAGGCATGAGCTCAAACGCATTAGTGAGCAACAAATGGAGGAGTTGCACACTCGGTTTGATGAACTCGCCAAGAGTCTCACCCCAGGCTCCCGGTCTGGGTCACGCAACCGGAGTAGCCGTGGTCTCAAAGGAGCACCCAGTGAGGACTACTCCGCCAGTGAAGACGACGAGCAACCCGAGAAGCCTCGACGAGACACGCCTAAGAACGAACTCAAGGGGCTTAAGATTCAAGTCCCCGCATTCAAAGGCAAAAGTGACCCTGAAGCTTACTTGGAGTGGGAAGGCCGTATCGAGATGGTCTTCGACTGCTACGACTACAACGAGGAACAAAAGATTAAAGTTGCCACCGTGGAGTTCACCAACTACGCGCTAGTCTGGTGGGACCAAGTGAGGACCTGATACGTTCCTCGATCAACAGGTTTCGAGACACGTAGCACGTTTGCCCAAGGATCTAGCGAGGATGTCCAACGCTTGGAATTGCGGGATCTAGAACCAAACGGACGACACGATTTGATTCAAGACGGTAGACGACACTCCGATGAAGGTGAATACTCCAGGGGAATAGGTCGGTAGAACAATCTAGGACAGGACGCAAGACTGCTCAAAACCCTTGCCAAAGCAAGTAAAGGGGTCGAATCTCTCTCTCAAGAAGAATCGAAAATATGCAAAACTTTATTGATAAAACGTCTACCCTAAAACCTTACAAAGCAAGCCTATTTATAGGCTAAAGTGACTGAAACCCTAAAGGGACTAGGAAAGGGAAAAGTCGGCCCATGGTCTTGGGACAAGATGGGCCGGCCCATGCTCTTACTTAAACACTAATCAATTGCTAAATAACTACTAAGGCCTAAGGCCCTATTCGGCCAACTCATTTGGAGGCCCACTTGAGTCTTCATGGGCTTGGGTCATGGTGTAGATAACTCGATTAAAATCCTTCAAGCCTTCAATATCTCTATGGACTCCATGTTGGTTTTGGACAATTCGAACAAGGGCTTGGAGGGATTCTTTGAAGAGCTTGGCTCGTGCACGTGTGACTGGGCCCAATGGAACTCGGACTGGGTCATTACTTGGGCTAAGGTCCGTGCACACATCAGTCCCCTCCACTTGAGCAGGATTTGTCCTCAAATCTGGATGGAAATGAATGACACGAACAAGGGTTGGTATCATGGCTCCAGTGGCTCCTCTTGTTCGTATCATTCCCCCCCTCTTGAAAGCAATTTGCCCACAAATTGAAGCACGAATGGTGACAAGACGAGTTACATGCCTTCGACTCAATCTTGTTATGATGGCTACAGATGGCATCCAATGCAAAGCCCATGGGCAAAGTTGGAACATAACCCTTGTCGAACCTTGAATCTCACAAACCATCTTCAATGTATGCTCAACTTGATCGTTTGTGGTCATGAGGTAAGGGTCCTCAAAGTGGTATGAAGTGTATCCCATGAAATCGAACTCCGGCTCGAACACACTTGCAAGGCACCAAGGCGGATTTGGTGATGTTGGAGCTTCATGTGGACTAAGAGCAAGACGAAAATCATAATGGTCATTGAGGTACTTGTTCTTTAAACGAACCCTTGGTACACAACGATCCCCAAAATGTGGAGTGTTCCCTTCAAGACGAGCTCGAATCAACTCCCCTTTGGTGTGGACTGATTTGAGTTGATATTGTTCCATAAATGGATACCAACGGGGTTTAACTCTTGGAGTGCCAACTTCATGTAGGCTTGCAAAGTCTACAATTGATTTTGGAATGGAACACACCAAGTTCAACTCAACTTGCCTTTGCTTGATCTGTATAAAAGTAGAAACACTAAACAAAGCGAAGGTAAGTTCGTTAGGAAAATAATAGGCCTTCACCGGGTTGCTCAAGATCAGCCCACTTTCTCTCATTTCTTCCTTTTTACCACCCATCTCATTAGATTTTTCCATCTCTTTTTCTAGTTCAACAGCTGACCCTTTCATCTCATTACTTTCAACTCCCTCGGGTTTTACCTCTTCAGGGACAATTCCCTCATCTAGCTTTTTCTCCATTCTATAACGCTCAATCTCACTTTTCATGCATGCTAGATCAATACAAAGTTGGTCATAAGTAAGTGATACAAGTGCAAGACGACGACTATTAAATAAGAAGGAATACTTATTAGTATGTCCGTCATATTTAATTTCTCGCCTCGACATCCATGCTTTGCCCAACAACACATGTGTCACTTGAATTGGGACTACATCACACAACACCTCATCCACATATTTGCCGATTTGAATAGGTACAAGTGTGTACTTAGTAACCCAAACATTACCATGAGTGCTCGTCAACTTGTATGGTTGAAGATGATCAATGGTTGGAAGATTTAATTTCTCAACCATGATAGCACTTGCAAGGTTGACTTCACAACTCCCATCAATGGCCAAGCTACAGATTTTATCTTTGACACCACAACGAGTATAAAACCAACCAAGCAACTGAGATTTGACGATGTCCAATTGCTCATCTACACCACGTAATGCCACTTCTTTGACTCCCTTAGGATCAGGAAGCCAATGTGGTGAGCTAACTTTTATGCGTCTTGTACTCGCCATGAATGTATGAGGGAACCTGCAAAAGTTAGTAACAAAACCGAAGATATTGTTTTTCACGCTCCCTTACGTGTTTTCTCTCGACACTCGTGTATCACTCACAATTACTCACTCTAATGGACTTACCAAATACCTTTACCTGTTGGGTTAGGTAGTTGAGAAAGGCCGCTCAAGTCCAATAAATGTCACCAACTTCTTCCTCAAGAGTAATCACGGAGATGTAGGAGAAAGTGTAGGGAAGTGTTCCTAAAAACTAGGAGAAAATATAGGAGAAAGTGTAGGAGAGTGTTCCTAAAATCTAGGAAGAGAATATATGAGAGTTTCCTAAAGTGGATGAGAGAATATAGGAGAGTTTCCTAAAAATGGATGAGAGAATTTAGGAAAGTTTCCTAAAAATGGATGAGAGAGTTTAGGAAAGTTTCCTAAAAAATGGATGAGAGAATTTAGGAAAGTTTCCAAAAAAAATGGATGAGAGAGTTTGGGAAAGTTTCCTAAAAAGGTAGGAGAGAGAGTGTCCAAGTGAGTACAAAGAAACCCTAGCCGCAAGTAGACATCCTAGCCGCAAGTAGAAAACCCTAGCCGCAAGGATAACCCTAGCAAGATAAGGAAACCCTAGCAGCCGTCACGTTATTGTTCTTGCTGCCCAAGCGACAACCAACTAACGAGACAGATTTGGGAGCAACGTTGAAACACCAACAACCAGAATTTTTGATGCAACAAACGACTCAAACGCAAGAAACAAGTTGTGGACAGAAATTATCAATAAACTAGACACAACACAAAGGAGATGACACACCAACAGATTTTGTGTTCAGATGAACAGTAACGTGAACAGTGTCGGTGAACAGTATTGAACAGTTTTTTTTTTTTTTTAAAACAAGGCAGCGGAAACAAGGAAAACTAAGACAAAACTACGGATATAACGGAAGATACCTCCACCAAAGCTCTGAAGCCAACTGATACGTTCCTCGATCAACTCGTTTCGAGACACGTAGCACGTTTGCCCAAGGATCTAGCGAGGATGTCCAACGCTTGGAATTGCGGGATCTAGAACCAAACGGACGACACGATTTGATTCAAGACGGTAGACGACACTCCGATGAAGGTGAATACTCCAGGGGAATAGGTCGGTAGAACAATCTAGGACAGAGACGCAAGACTGCTCAAAACCCTTGCCAAAGCAAGTAAAGGGGTCGAATCTCTCTCTCAAGAAGAATCGAAAATATGCAAAACTTTATTGATAAAACGTCTACCTAAAACCTTACAAAGCAAGCCTATTTATAGGCTAAAGTGACTGAAACCCTAAAGGGACTAGGAAAGGGAAAAGTCGGCCCATGGTCTTGGGACAAGATGGGCCGGCCCATGCTCTTACTTAAACACTAATCAATTGCTAAATAACTACTAAGGCCTAAGGCCCTATTCGGCCAACTCATTTGGAGGCCCACTTGACTCTTCATGGGCTTGGGTCATGGTGTAGATAACTCGATTAAAATCCTTCAAGCCTTCAATATCTCTATGGACTCCATGTTGGTTTTGGACAATTCGAACAAGGGCTTGGAGGGATTCTTTGAAGAGCTTGGCTCGTGCACGTGTGACTGGGCCCAATGGAACTCGGACTGGGTCATTACTTGGGCTAAGGTCCGTGCACACATCAGTCCCCTCCACTTGAGCAGGATTTGTCCTCAAATCTGGATGGAAATGAATGACACGAACAAGGGTTGGTATCATGGCTCCAGTGGCTCCTCTTGTTCGTATCAGGACCAATAGGAGGAGGATGGGAGAACCACGTGTCCGGACTTGGCGAGAACTCAAGGCACTGATGCGCAAGCGATTTGTTCCCAGCTACTACAATCGCGATCTCTACTCGAAGCTTCAAACCCTCACTCAAGGCAACATGAGTGTGGAGGACTACTACAAAGAGATCGAGATAGCCATGATGAGGGCCAACATTCAAGAGGACAATGAAGCCACGATGGCTAGGTTTCTTAGAGGTCTCAATCCTGACCTTCAAGAAGCCTTGGAGCTCCAACAATACTTGGATATGCACGACCTTCTAGAACTCGCTATTAAGGCCGAGCGGGGCAAGAAATTAAGACGAAGAGCACGTACTTTCCAATCTTCCAACACCACTTCATGGAGGGGCAACCAACCACGAAGAGTGGCCCCCGAAGTTGGAAGTGCGGCGACACCAATCTCTTCTAACCGAATCCAAGGTAACGCCTCTAACCGCAATTCCTATTCTACCCCTAACAAGGTTTCCGATGCATCCAGGTCCACTTCGAAGGTACCACATGAGACTCCTAAGACTAGGAGTAGGGACATCAAGTGCTTCAAGTGCCAAGGGTTGGACATATTCAGTCTCAGTGTCCAAACCAACGGGTCATGCTCATCACTCACAATGGCGAGATCGTGTCTGATGATGACGATTGTGAGGAGATGCCCGAATTGGTCAAAGACGACTGCCTGGAAGAAGAGTCAGCTGAGGAGGATTGCTCGCCTACACAAGGAGAAGTAGGGTGCTTGGTGGCACGACGAGTGCTAATCGCCCGAGTTAAGGAGGACGAGCAACTGCAACGCGAGAACCTGTTTTACACCCGCTGTAAGGTAGGAGACAAGGTGTGCAGCCTCATCATCGACGGTAGGAGTTGCACGAATGTGGCAAGCCTACTCATGGTTGAGAGCTTAGGGCTCCCCACTACTAAACATCCACACCCTTATCGCCTCTAATGGCTGAGTGAGGATGGAGAGGTACGTGTCTTCAAGCAGGTACGCGTTCCCTTTTCCATTGGAACTTACACTGATGAAATTGTTTGTGACGTCGTGCCTATGCACGCAACCCATGTCATCCTGGGGAGACTCTGGCAATTTGACAAACACGTCACATTCGACGGAAGGGCAAGCAAGTACACACTCTTGCATGATGGCAAGCTCAAGGTCCTCACCCCACTTACACCTGCACAAGTGTATGAGGACTAACTTAAGTTGCAAAGAGAGTGTGAGCAAGACCGTCAAAGGAGGAAACAAAAGGCGGTCAACCCTGGCAACGGCTCCACTTCTGCAAGTGAGCCATCGACCAAGGGTCAAGTAAGCACACCTAAGGTTACACATGACAAATCACCCACGACACATACCACTAGGAAGCAAAACATGATTATTAAGGCTAAGGATGTTAGAAAAGTTATGAATTCTGACCAGCCTGTACTTCTCATGATTTGTAAACACGTGCTCTTAGATGTTGCTAAGCTCGATAAGGCATTGCCTGCGAGTATGGTAGCTCTCTTGCAGGAATTTGAGGATGTTTTCCCTGACAAGGTCCCTGATGGCTTACCACCCATTCGAGGGATTGAACACCAAATCGACCTCATTCCTGGAGCACCACTACCCAACAAACCTGCTTACCGCATGGGCCTTGAGGAGACTAAGGAGCTTCAAAGGCAAGTTGATGGCCTCTTAGGTTAGGGTTGGGTGAAAGAGAGTCTAAGTCCTTGTGCTGTGCCTGTGATACTTGTCCCCAAAAAGGACGGTACTTGGCACATGTGCACTGATTGTCGGGCTGTAAACGCTATCACTGTCAAATATCGTCATCCCATTCCTCGACTTGATGATATGCTTGATGAATTCGATGGTGCTATTATTTTCACCAAAATTGACTTAAGGAGTGGATATCATCAAATTAGGATGAAAGAAAGCGATGAGTGGAAAACAGCCTTCAAAACCAAACATGGTCTCTATGAGTGGTTAGTCATGCCTTTTGGCTTGACTAATGCCCCTAGCACCTTTATGCGACTAATGAACCATGTTTTGAGACATTTTATTGGCAAGTTTGTCATTGTTTACTTTGATGACATCCTGATCTATAGTCGTAGTGAGCATGAGCACTTAGAGCATGTGAGATTAGTTCTTGAGACACTTCGACAGGCGCGTCTATACGCTAACCTCAAGAAGTGCACCTTTTGTACTAACGAGCTTGTGTTTTTAGGCTATGTGGTAAGTTTGCAGGCCATCAAGGTGGACAAATCCAAGATTGAGGCCATCGAGCAATGGCCAACTCCCACATCCGTCCCTGACGTGCGCAACTTTCTTGGATTGGCGGGCTTTTACCGGCGATTTGTCAAAGATTTTAGCACTATTGCCGCCCCGTTGACCGCTATGACAAAGAAGAATGACAAGTTCCACTGGGGAGAATCACAAGAACAAGCATTTCTCGCCCTCAAGGACACACTCACCCATACACCTGTGTTGGCATTACCAAACTTTAACAAGACTTTTGAAATTGAATGTGATGCTTCTGGTGTAGGTATTGGAGAGGCCTTGTGCCTTCTTTAGCGAGAAGTTGGGCGGGGCTGCATTAAACTACCCCACGTACGACAAGGAGTTGTACGCATTAGTGAGGGCCTTGGAGACCTGGCAACACTACCTTCGCCCTTGGGAGTTCGTGATACACACTGATCACGAGTCATTGAAGTACCTCAAAGGGCAACCCAAGTTGAGTAAGAGACATGCCAAATGGGTAAGCTTCATTGACACCTTTTCCTATGTGATTAAGTACAAGACTGGCAAGACGAATGTGGTAGCTGATGCCTTGTCACGTAGACACTCCTTGCTTGCCTGTATTGATGCTAAGTTATTAGGCTTCGAAATGACTAAGGAACTCTACACACACGATCATGACTTTGGTGACATATATGTTGCGTGTGTTAAGAACCCACATGGAAAGTACTTTTTACATGATGGATTTCTATTTCATGTGGATAAGCTTTGTGTGCCCAACTCGTCCATCCGTGATCTTTTGGTTAGGGAGGCACATAGTGGTGGTCTTATGGGACACTTTGGCATGGTTAAGACTCTTGCCATGTTACAAGAGCATTTCTACTGGCCTCACATGCGTCGGGATGTGGAGCGCATGGTTGGTAGATGTATCACTTGTCACAAGGCGAAGTCTAAGACAAATCCGTATGGCATGTATACCCCATTGCCTATTCCCCACTATCCCTGGGTAGACTTGTCCATGGACTTTGTTTTAGGACTCCCTCGGTCGCCTAGGGGAAATGATTCCATCTTTGTGGTGGTCGATAGATTCTCTAAGATGGCTCATTTTATTCCCTGTCACAAAACTGATGATGCATCCCATATTGCTACTTTATTCTTTAAAGAAATTGTCCGTCTGCATGGCATGCCTAGGACCATCGTTAGTGATAGAGATGTCAAGTTTCTGAGTTATTTTTGGAAGACTTTGTGGTCTAAACTTGGCACTAGGTAGTTATTCTCCACCACCAGTCATCCACAAAGCGATGGGCAAACTGAAGTTGTCAATCGCACACTCGGTACACTACTTCGGGCGTTGATTAAAAAAAATCTTAAAACTTAGGAAGTGTGCTTGCCTCATGTTGAATTTGCCTACAATCGAGCTATTCACAGTGCTACCCACTACTCACCTTTTGAGGTTGTTTATGGCTTTAACCCGCTGACCCCCCTTGATTTAGTGCCCTTACCTTCCTCTGAGCACACAAGCTTAAATGGAAAAAAGAAGGCTGATTTTGTGCGCAGGTTACATGAGCTGTTCGGGCAAACATTGAGCGGCGTACTCAACAATACCTCCAACAAGCTAACAAGCACCGTCGCAAGATGGTTTTTGAGCCTGGAGATTGGGTTTGGTTACACTTGCGAAAGGAGTGATTTCCCAAACAGCGACAAAGCAAGTTGTCTCCAAGAGGTGATGGACCCTTTCGAGTGCTCCAACGAGTTAATGATAACGCTTACAAATTGGAGTTACCCGGGGAATACAATGTGAGTGCGACCTTCAATGTCGCGGACCTGAGCCCATTTCTTGATGAGGAGGATCCAGATTTGAGGGCAAATCCTTCTCAAGAGGAGGGGACTGTTGTGTGCATAGATCAGGGCCCACGCAATGACCCAGTCTGAGTTCCATTGGGCCCAGTCACACGTGCACGAGCCAAGCTCTTCAAAGAATCCCTCCAAGCCCTCGTTCGAGTTGTCCAAGACCAGCATGGAGGCCATAGAAATATTGAAGGCTTAGAAAGAGACAATCAAGTAACCTACACCTTGATCCAAGCCCACGAAGAATCGAGTGGGTCTCCTTGTGCGTCGACCGAGTAGGGCCTTAGTCTTATTACTTATTCAGTTGGATTAGTTGCTTAGTAGAAGGCATGGGCCGGCCCATCTTGGAGTCAAAATGGCCGACTCCCTCTTAGGGTTTCTTTAGGGTTTTTTTGTGTTATCTTCAGCCTATAAAATAGGCTAGCTATGTAAGGTTAAAGACACAAGTTTGATGAATAAAATTCTTCGTATTCTTCGTTTTCTTTCAAGAGAGAATTCGAGCCTTTAACTTGCTTTGGCAAGGGTTATTGAGCAATCTTGCGTCTTGTCCATGATTGTTCATCCGACCTATCCCTTGGAGTAACCACCTTCATCGGAGTCATCGTTCTACCGCTTTAAACCAACTCGTGTCGCCCGTGTTGATTTAAAGTCCCGCAAACCAAGCGTAGGACAATCTCGCTAGATCCTTGGGCAAACGTGCTACGTGCCTCGAAACAAGTTGAACGAGGAACGTATCATTATGTGACTTGTTTGCTATGTATATAAAGAACCTGCTTATTATGCGTTTTATTGCCTCTGTTTATTCTTTTGAAACATGCTACATGAGCCATACCTTACCTTGTTTACATGTCTATAGTTGGTTAAACCCAAAACATGGAGGGTAGAAGAAGTCAAGCCAGGGGAACTAACCGAGGACGCGGTCCTAGTCATGGCCGTGGGGCTAGACAAGCACAGGAACCGGTGCGAGAACCGAGAGAAGAGGAAGAGGCAACGATTGAGCCACAACCTGGACCCCAGGCTGTAGGGGGAGATCAAGTGGCAACTGCCATCCAACAAATGACTAATATTCTGGCCCGTTTAGTGGAACAACAGAGTCAAGTCCCTGTAAATAAACCTAGGGATCCCGATATGGGACAAGGTAGGGCTCTTGAGAGATTTCAGAAGTTTTCTCCACCTAAGTTCTTGGGAGGACCAGACCCGGAGGGAGTCGAGAGATGGCTAGAGGCCATGATCAACATATTTGCGGCTTTAAACTATACAGAGGATAGGCAAGTACAATTCGCTGTTTTTTAATTTGAAGGTCCGGCCAGGGCTTGGTGGAATGTGGTTCAAGCTAAGTAGGAGAGAGAGGGGACCGCATGGACGTGGGTGAATTTCGTGCGAGAGTTTAACGAAAAATACCTCCCACCTAGCGTCCAGGAGAAAAGAGAGGACGATTTTATTAAGTTCCGGCAGGGAACTTTGAGTATAGCTGAGTATGAAACCCAATTTACGAAGTTGTCAAAATTTGCTCCTGAACTGATAGCTACGGAGCAAAGAAGAGTCCGGAGATTTGTGCAAGGGCTCAATGTGGAGATAGAAGAGGCCTTGGCGGCGGCCCAGATTAATACGTTTACAGAAGTTTTGGAGAAGGCCCAAAGAATAGAAATTGCTAGGGCACAAGTGAGAGCTTTTCATGCAAAAAGGAGAGGTGTGCCTGGTGGAAGTCAAAGGCAAGGACAAGGTGATTTAGATATGCCACCCTCTAAGATGAGTCGAAGAGAGGGTGGTGAGAAAATTTCAGGGACATCTAAGGAAATTACTCCAAGAAGAGCCTCGCGTGGCAGGGAGCAAGCAAGAGGTGCCTCACAAGGAGGTCAAACTCGAGTATCTTGTGGGTACTGTGGGAAGGCCAATCATACGGAGAATGATTGTTTGCTAAAGGCAGGAAAATATTTCGAGCACCAGCTTGCAACTTGTCCCCGTAGGTCACACCTAAACCCTGAACAAGTAAATGTAGGAGGGACTAAGCCAAGAGTGCCAGCTAGAGTGTACACCTTGGACCAACAGGCTTTACCTGAACCATCGGAGATAGTAGAAGGTACGATTCGTGATTTCTATTGTTAAGCTAAATTTTGGCTACAGTGAGACCTGAGAGCTAGAAATGGATATACAAGAAAATACCCTACGTTATTTAGGAGTGCAAGGATGAATTTCGAGGACGAAATTCTTTTAAGGGGGTGAGAGTGTGAGAACCCGTAAAATTCTTTATATTTTTTCTTAAAAATGCCCTTTTATTTGGAAATTATTACTTTATAATGGCCCTACTACTCAATCACCCCACAATAAGTGCAAATGAACCTAGAAAGTAGCGTTTCTCTTTTCGTTTTCAAGTTAGAGCGATTTAGGGTTTTCACGTTTTTTTCGTAGTATGATTATTTGGTACGGAGTGAGGATCAAATTTGGTAGGTAAGAGTGACTTTTGGATGAGGAAATATTATATGATTTGAAGTGATAATAATAAGTTGGTGATTAGAAGTTAAAAATCCTAGTATACGTGATTTAAGAAAAAACGGCTCGAACCGACGGGTATCGATCACTACCGATTGAACCCACCACTTCCTTACCACCACATACCCTTGATATTTTTGCAAAATATCCCCCTCATCCTCAGCCATATAACCGAAATATGTGGCCAAAATGCAAGGAAAAGAAAACAAAATTTTAGTTGGTTTTGGTGATGACAAGTGTCAACCACCTATGGTTCCTTGACCAACCTTTTGTCTCACCTTCTTATCTTCCATTTGAGTTCATCTTTCCTCATTTTTTTTCTGTTTTGGCCGAGCTTAAGGGAGAGAGAGAGAGATAGAGAGAGAGCAAGAGAAACACCTTCAATCCATCTTGAGTTTGAATCATTTGAGTGAAAACAAGAAAAACTAAACCGATTAATCACTAGTTTGGAAGCTTGGTGATGCGAGAGACGGAAGCTACTTCGGATCTAGAGGAACACGATGAAGATTTGATGGAGTTGAACCCGAACTTGGACCACTCAAGAACAGATTTAACGGTAGAGGACGCCACAATCAAGTGTGTGTGTTTGATTGATAAGTCAAGAACAGCCTAGGATCAACTCTAGGATGTTCAACTTAGCTTTCACAAGCTAAGGGAATTTGCCACAAGGAATGGACGAAATTCTGGAAATTTTATTCAATACTCTCAAAAACTGAATGTAACATGCGACTTCAGGCTATTTATAGCGGTGACTAAGACCTAATAAACTGGAAAAATAACAAGGAAAGTTCGGCCAGCCCCTTGGGCCTTCACTTGACCGAAAGCTAGCCCAACCCCGTACGGCTCAGCGAGGGTACTTAACTGCAGCTCAGCCCGCCGTTTGGAGCTTGAACACTTGCATCTTCAATTGTAAGCAGCATTTTAGTAGTCGTGCAAGGATATTCCAACTCAATTCCTTCAATGCCCGGTTTCTCTTGGGTTTGGATGGCACGTACCAAGGCTTGGAGGGACTCCTTGAATCTCTTAGCTCGTGCTCGTGTCACTGGGCCTTGGGGCACCTTCACAGGGTCTACTTGTACACTTTGGGCCTCATGCTCAACCGCATCATTCCCCTCCTCTTGAAAAGGATTTGCCCTCAAATCGTACTCGTCCCCTGCAATAAATGGACTTAGATCAGCAACATTGAATGTAGCACTAACAGTATACTCACCAGGCAGATCTAAGCGGTATGCATTGTCGTTGATGCGCTCAATAACTTGAAAAGGCCCATCTCCTCTTGGTGACAGCTTGCTTTGCCGTTGTTTTGGAAACCTCTCCTTGCGCAAATGTAACCAGACCCAATCACCTGGTTCAAAGACAAGCTTGCGCCTGTGCTTATTAGCTTGTTGGACATATTGGGCCGTCCTCCTCTCGATGTTGGTACGAACCTTGTCGTGTAATGATCTCACGAACTCAGCTTTCTTCTTGCCATCTAAGTTCATATGCTCAGAAGAAGGTAATGGCAACAAATCTAAGGGAGTTAAGGGGTTCAAACCATACACAACTTCAAAAGGCGAGAATTGTGTAGCACTATGCACAACCCTATTGTATGCAAACTCAACATGAGGTAGACACTCCTCCCATGACTTGATATTTTTCTTTATGATTGCACGTAGGAGTGTGGATAAAGTCCTATTGACTACCTCAGTTTGTCCGTCCGTTTGAGGATGACTAGAGGTAGAGAACAACAGTTTGGTTCCCAACCGACCCCATAAAGATTTCCAGAAATAGCTCAAAAACTTGACATCTCTATCGGATACTATTGTCTTAGGTATGCCATGCAAACGAACAACCTCTTTAAAGAATAAATCAGCAATGTGTAAAGCATCATCCGTCTTATGACATGCAATAAAGTGAGCCATTTTGGAGAACCTATCTACCACAACAAATATAGAGTCATGGCCACGCTTTGAACGAGGTAAACCAAGCACGAAATCCATGGAGATGTCAACCCAAGGTTGGTGAGGTATGGGTAAAGGAGTATACAAACCGTTTGGGTTGACCCGAGACTTAGCTTTGTGGCACACACCACATCTTTCAACAATCCTCTCCACGTCCTTGCGCATGCGAGGCCAATGGAAGTGTTCCTGCAATACAGCTAATGTCTTGGTGACACCAAAGTGTCCCATTAGTCCACCACTATGTGACTCCTGAATAAGTAAGTCACGTATGGACCCTCGAGGAATGCACAACTTGGTAAGATAAAATAAGAACCCATCATGTACAAAGAACTTTTCAAAGTCAGATTTTCCCCAATTCGCATAAGCGTTGGCAAAATCCAAGTCATCCTTATACAACTCCTTCATGAGCTCAAAGCCTAGGAGTTTAGCATCTAAGGCAGTGAGCAAAATGTGTCTCCGAGATAAAGCGTCAGCTACTACATTAGACTTACCTGTTTTGTATTTGATGACGTATGGAAAAGACTCGATGAAGGCTACCCATCGGGCATGCCGTTTGCTCAGCTTTTGTTGTCCTTTTAGGTGCTTGAGAGACTCATGGTCAGTTTTGATGACGAATTCCCGGGCACGTAGGTAGTGTTGCCATGTCTCCAAAGCACGTACGAGGGCAAACATCTCCTTGTCATAAGTTGAATAGTTGAGGACCGCGCCATTTAATTTCTCACTAAAGTAGGCAATCGGTCTCCCTCCTTGCATGAGTACGGCTCCTACTCCTACACCTGATGCATCACATTCCACTTCAAAAGTGAGATCAAAGTTAGGTATTGCAAGGAGTGGTGCATGTGTGAGTTTGTGTTTCAGCAATTGGAAAGCCTTATCTTGGGCTTCCCCCCAAAAGAACTTCTCGTTCTTCTTTATGACCGCGGTAAGAGGTGCAGCAATGGTGCTAAAATCCTTCACAAAGCGACGGTAGAAGCTTGCTAATCCATGAAAGCTGCGCACATCACTTACAGAGGTAGGTGTTGGCCACTCTTGGATGGACTTAATCTTCTCTTCATCTACATGAATGCCCTGCGCACTTACAACATATCCTAGAAACACAACACGATCAGTGCAAAATGTGCACTTCTTAAGGTTGGCATATAGCCTTTCCCTTCGAAGTACTGCAAAGATGGCTTTGAGGTGCTCAAGGTGTTCCTCTAAGCTTCTACTATAAATCAGAATATCATCAAAGTAAACCACTACAAATTTCCCAAGAAAAGGTCTCAAAACATGGTTCATCAAACGCATGAAGGTACTAGGTGCATTAGTTAAGCCAAATGGCATTACTAACCACTCGTATAGACCATGTTTAGTTTTGAAAGCGGTTTTCCACTCATCTCCCTCTTTCATTCTTATTTGGTGGTAACCACTTTTCAAATCAATTTTAGTGAATATAATGGCACCATGCAATTCATCTAACATATCATCTAACCTAGGGATAGGGTGACGATATTTTACCGTGATTGCATTGACTGCTCGACAGTCGGTGCACATTCTCCACGCTCCATCTTTCTTTGGCACGAGAATCACTGGTACAGCGCATGGACTTAGACTTTCTCTAGCCCAACCTTTCCTTAGCAATTCCTCCACTTGCCTTTGCAATTCCTTTGTTTCCTCAGGACCCATTCTATAGGCTGGTTTGTTAGGCAATGGTGCTCCAGGAATGAGATCGATTTGGTGCTCGATTCCCCTTAGCGGTGGTAGTCCATCAGGTACATCCTCAGGAAATATGTCCTCAAATTCCTGCAAGAGAGGTAACATAGTAGAAGGCAAGGAGTCAGTAGGTATGGATGAATTGACCAACTCTTCTTTGCACACAAGCATAAGTAAGAGTTGGTTGGAAGACAAAGCTCGCCTTACATCTTTGGCTTTTGCTAGCAAGCTTAGCTTCCCCTTATTTTCTTCTCTCATAGCCGACCCACTTGTTGCCTTTTTCTTCCCTAGGGTTTCGGCCCTACTCTCTCCTTTTTCTTCCTCACTTTTCTCTCGCTTTTTCCTCTCAAGTTCTAGCTCATACTCCTTTTGGAGCCTCATTTGATCTTCATACACTTGTTTTGGGGTGAGAGGTACAAGTGTCACCTTTCTATTGCAATGAGTAAAGACATATTTATTAGCTCTTCCCTTGAATTCGACATCGCGATCATATTGCCAAGGCCGTCCAAGAATGAGGTGACTTGCTTGCATCGGCACGACATCACAAGTAACCTCGTCTTCATACTTGCCAATTCGGAATGGCACTTTTATTTGTCTAAACACACGGACTTCCCCTTCATTGTTCAACCATTGAAGGCGATAAGGTCTTGGATGTTTGATAACTTGGAGCCCTAGCATTTCTACCATGAGTAGACTAGCGACATTGGCACAACTCCCACTATCAATAACAACACTACACACCTTATCCCTGATATGACACCTTGTGTAGAAAAGGTTGTCCCGTTGTACCTCCATTTCCTCCTCTTTGGCGCGGGTAGTGAGGACCTTTCGAACCACTAGGCATCCAATCTCCTCATGCGTAGGTATCTCCTCACTCGATTCATTCTCTTCCTCTTCTAGAGGCTGTATCCCCTCGTACTGCTCTTCCTCATCTGATACAATTTACCCATTTGGCAACATCAGCATGGTCCTTTGGCTGGGGCATTGAGAAGCGATATGGCCAAATCCTTGACACTTAAAGCACTTGGTGTCTCGACCACGCGGTTTGGAAGCTGCATTATTAGCCTTAAAGTCAGGCTTGGGCGTTGCCTTGGAAGGGAGGCCATTCGGCCTTGGAGGGTAAGAAGGAGCTGCGGCTTTCTCCTCCCTTTTTGGTTGAGAAGTGCGCCAATTTCCAGCTTGATAAGTAGTGCTTTGTCGCGCAGTACCCCTCCTCTTGAGGCGCCGTTCAATTGTAACCGCCTTCTCGAGCATTTCATTCATGTCGAGGTAGTGTTGGAGTTCCACTACTTCGGCAATCTCGGGCCTCAATCCATGTAGAAAACGAGCCATAGTGGCCTCTCCATCTTCACGCAAATCCGCCTTCATGATGGACATTTCCATCTCCTTGTAATAATCCTCAACTGACATGGACCCTTGGTTGAGAGCTTGTAGCCGACGGTGTAGATCTCGACTATAGTAGCTTGGAACAAACCTTTTTCTCATCAGACTCCTTATTTCCTCCCAAGTTTCCACAGGTCTCTCACGATTTCTCCTTCGGCTCAGTCTAAGTTGGTCCCACCAAATGGAGGCGTAGTCAGTGAATTCTACGGCTGCTAGTTTCACCTTTTGCTCCTCCGTATAGGTGTGGCATTCATAGACTAACTCAATTTTCCGTTCCCACTCCAAGTACGTCTCGGGGTCCGACTTGCCTTGGAATGAGGGAATCTTGAGTTTGACACCTTTAATGGTGTCATCTCCTCGACGTTGGAACCTTTGATCATTTTGGTACCTTCCCTCAAACGCTTCCTCTTCATCGTTTGAGTATGCCGATTCTTTGCCCTTACTCGGGGTAGGTGGAGGTCTCGAGTTCTCCAACTGATCAATTCGATCATGCAATGGTTCAATTTCATTCTTAAGTAATCGTTTGAACTCCCTCATCATGGCTTCCAACTGTAGTTTGATGTCCATGGTTTGTTCACCAACTTCACTAGACATATTTAGTCCACCTGCAAAACAAATAAACAAAAACGAGTTCCTCTCTCTTTTTTTTTTTTAATACGATGTATAGGTCACTCACACTCGTGTTTCACTCAAGTGTATCACTCTCTAATAATCTTACCAAGCAATTCCTTGGCTTGCTAGTTGCTCGGGTTGAACAAACTAGGCGTCACCGCAGTATACGTTCTTGACTAGTCAACAAGTGACACACAAGCTAGTAGCAATAAATGGAGGTGTATGACTGAAGACCTAGACACGACTCAAGACTCAGAATATAGCTGGACAATAACTAACGACTCAAAAGAAAGTAAGACAATTAACTTGAATGCTGAAATTTTGAAAATCCTAGAAAACTCTACCCGAAACCCAATTTTCTGGAATTTGTTGAGCTGCTGGTCCGTGGTCTTTTTGGTAAGGGTTTTGGAGTATTTTGGGTGGCCTTAGGCTGCTCAAATAATGGGCAATCTACTACCTAAAACTCAGCCCAATCGGGTGTCACAATTGCTCCAACGGTTTTTAGGAAAATTCAAGAATTCAAGATTCGGAAATTGGAAAGTTTGATCTGATTTGGACACTTGGGGTTGCCAAGGATTGGAAACCTTGGAGTTTGGTCAGATTTGGGAGTCCCAAGTGGTTCAAATTCAAAATTTTGGGGCTGGTCAGATTTGGAAGTCAGATTTTGCACCAAATTTGGTAAACTTGTAGGCTGTCAAGAATTGGAGGTTGTTCAGATTTGGAAGTCCAAGTTTGAATCAAATTTGGTGGCTTGAAGGCTGACCAAGACTAGGGCTGTTCAGATTTGGAAGTCCAAGTTTGAATCAGATTTGGTAAAACTTGAAGGCTGGTCAAGAATTGGAAACTAGAGCCGTCTTTCTTGAATTTTTTTTTTGCCTTCTGTTGGGGTGTTTTCACACAATAGCCAGCTAGTTTAGACCACAATTTCACAGCAATTAACGTAAACAACTTGGACAGATTTGGTTTCAAGATCAAAGTTCCATGAAAACAAGAACACGGTTGAAGGTTTATTTCAGGTTTCAAGACTGCGAAGATTAACCTCTTTGATCCAAGAAGCTCAAGACTTCCCCAATAAGGTTTTGATGTTCGAGTTTTGCAAAGCAACAACACAAAGGTTCAAGAAACAAGTGCAAACAGATTCGACATCCCAGCAAATTAATTCCAGCAACGACTCAAGGGAATGACAATAAGGTATGCATCACAATAGATTTTTTTGGATTTAAACAGAACATAAACACAAGACAAAACTGGACAGAAAATTTCGGACAACAACTAAACAACAAAGACAGATTTCTGACAAGGAAACAACCAAGACAGATTTCGGACTTGACAAACCCGAGCACTTGAGCTACGAATTTAGAAGACTAAAATAGATCTAAAAACAATAAAAAGGGATATTCGTGATACCTCTAACCAGCTCTGATGCCAGCTGATGCGAGAGACGGAAGCTACTTCGGATCTAGAGGAACACGATGAAGATTTGATGGAGTTGAACCCGAACTTGGACCACTCAAGAACAGATTTAACGGTAGAGGACGCCACAATCAAGTGTGTGTGTTTGATTGATAAGTCAAGAACAGCCTAGGATCAACTCTAGGATGTTCAACTTAGCTTTCACAAGCTAAGGGAATTTGCCACAAGGAATGGACGAAATTCTGGAAATTTTATTCAATACTCTCAAAAACTGAATGTAACATGCGATTTCAGGCTATTTATAGCCGTGACTAAGACCTAATAAACTGGAAAAATAACAAGGAAAGTTCGGCCAGCCCCTTGGGCCTTCACTTGACCGAAAGCTAGCCCAACCCCGTACGGCTCAGCGAGGGTACTTAACTGCAGCTCAGCCCACCGTTTGGAGCTTGAACACTTGCATCTTCAATTGTAAGCAGCATTTTAGTAGTCGTGCAAGGATATTCCAACTCAATTCCTTCAATGCCCGGTTTCTCTTGGGTTTGGATGGCACGTACCAAGGCTTGGAGGGACTCCTTGAATCTCTTAGCTCGTGCTCGTGTCACTGGGCCTTGGGGCACCTTCACAGGGTCTACTTGTACACTTTGGGCCTCGTGCTCAACCGCATCACTTGGGAAGCTTGAGGAACCAAAAATTTCAAGGAGAGATGGAGGATCATTCTTGCAAGCTCTTGTCTTGAGGTATAATGGCTGATCAACCTTTCTTTCCCCATTAATCATGATTAAGTTGGGTATTAATGTTAGTATTGTGCTTGTGATGCTTATTCCAAGTGATTTTACTGATTAGATGGATGACTTTTGAGTTAGGGTTTCTTGTGGGTTAGGTGTTGTATGATATGTATATATGGTATATAATCTTGTAAAGGAGATAGTAGTGGTAGTTTCAAGGTAAAAATGAGAATTATAGCTTGAATATAGCAAAATTCCAGATTTCTGGAAATTGTAGCTTCAGTTCTGTCCGGTTCTATTTCATCATGTTAGAGGCCGAACTAGGCTTAGCACAAAACATAAAAGTTGTATAGAATGACATTTTATGGTTGCCTACAGAATTTCAACTCAATCCGAGCAACGTAACCTATGAAAAGATGAAAATACCCTGACTGCCCTAGGAGTAAAATCAGCGGACAATTTTGACAGTACACTAAGTTGGTTGCATTTATTCACCTTGATACGTACTGAACTAGCTTTTAGTCAAAACATAAAAGTTTTAGCACTTTGTCTTACCTTTTCAACGCCTCCAAGAACGTCTTAATCGGACATTGGTAGCTTGAGATATGGCCATTTAAAGGTAGTGCGATTAACTGGTCTATTAGTTGGAATTTGGTCCTGTGAATTGGGAATTTAACAAGGTTACACTGGAATTTGGACTAAGTGATCTTCATGAAAATTGTAGCCCTTTGTCATAGCTTCGGAACAGTATAAGTTGTACCTCAATCCAATAATCGTAGCCTCAGTTGTGTCCGTTACGTAAAAACACGTCAAATCTGTCTTTTGCTAAACCTCATTTCCGCACATGTTGCTAACTTGATTTTGTACTTGTATTACCTTGAGCCTATTGAACAGCTATTGTGATGAATTTATATTGTGTATGACTTTGGGATTGGTTGAGGAAAATAATGAAGGCGTAAATGGCTGGAAAATAGGAAAATGCAAAGGGCATGCTGCCCAAATTTACGCTCGAGGACTAGAGAAACATACTTGCGACTTGAGTAAGGGTTAAGAGTGATTACTACTTGAACCATCTAGAATATTTGCGTCTTTTATCGAGGTATATCAGTGAAGATTCGGCCGAACTTGTACCCTTGAGAAGTACAATCATGACTACTAGGAATACGTTTTCCTTGTACTTTCGACTCAAATGGCATTTCCAAGTATAAATGTTACAAAGTTATATAGTTTGAAAAGCGAGCGAGTGTTTCACGAATATTCTCCAAGTGAATTTCCATGTCTTGATTCTTATTGAACGAAACATCTACGTCTCGAACCTTAGTCGATTTTTAAAGTTCTGAAACAAAGTTTTATCGCAGATTTGGACTCCGAACCCGGAGTATAACCCAGACGTGATTACTAAGGGCATTTCATTTTGGTGAGTGCTTCCAAATACCTGATTGAACTGGACACTTGTTTCCAATACTTGATCAATATGATGAAATGATATATGATTGGTTTGATCGGGTAAGAGTGTACTTTATCGCACTTGCCCTTATTTGATATATACTTGTTTATTGTTGAAATTGATTTGATATACTTGTTTATGATGTGCGCACTTCCTGAAATTCCAGAAACCCTGTGGCAAGTTACTCGAGTCGAGCCGGCAAGGGCTTGGTCGATTGGGTAACGAATCCTGGGTCTCTTGATTGTCGAGTGGAGTGATATCTCCTCGACTAATCGGTATACTCGAGTATTACCACCCGTGTTTATTGAGGATTTTGGGCCCAGCAGGGGGTTTGAATGGTGGACGGAGAGTAGCGTAAGTGGTGTTCTACTGGATTGGTTACTTACTTGAAAGTTGACGGAGTGTCAACTATTACGTGATCAAGCTCCTGGTGATGCATGGGGAATTTGGCTCCTGAGAGCCATTCGTATCCTTATACTTTGAGATGATTGTTACTTGTAGTGTTATTGTTTCTTTTAAAACTTTACACTCGCTCATTTTGAGATTGCTATTTGACGTGTTATTACTCACTTTTATGAACTCTTCATGCTCGTTACTTTGCTATATCAAAAACTTGTACTTATAAATAATGGTCAATTTGCTATTTGGAACCTCACTGGGCTTTGAACTCATTCCACGCCATTTGTTTTCCTTACAGGGGTACGAGCGAGGCGTGAGACGTTTACAGACTAGCGTAGTCTAGTTGTTTTGAATTTTGTAATTGTACTCGCACTAGTCGCTCGATTAGGGTTGAATGTACTGAGAACTTAAATCTTTTGATGTATTTGGGACTGTATGGATGGTTGAGATAGAAATGAATGTATTTGTATGTTCTAAACTTGGGAACCGTTATTTCGTTTATTATTGAGGTTGCACCTTATTTTAATTGATGCGAGTGAGTGAGTCCTGGTGAGAGTTGGGCAGGCGGTCTGCTAAACCCTAGGGTACGCCCAGGAGGAGGTGGGGCAGTCACAATCACGATGATATAAGTAGGAAAGGTAGGTCACTCCCATAACTAACATTCAAACTTACATCACGAGTTCCAAAATACATCAAGTATCCAATCCTTACATCAAGTTCACAAAGGTTACATCAAATCTCAAAATATGCAATAATCCCGAGTCTAGCCAAGTACATTGAAAATCCTAATACAAAAGTAAATTAAAAAGGGGTTTCTCTGAGGTTCACTTCCGATCCTTTCCTGTTAAGGAAAACAAAACTACAGGGTGAACAAAACGCTCGTGAGGCCAAGAACACACATGCAGACACGTTGTTCAAGTAACAATCCCAATTTAACAAGTAGAGCAATAATATTTCAATAAATAACAATTCGAGCGAGAAAAGTAAACAGAAACAATTCAAGAATATAGAAGCTCTCAGGAGCTATTTTCCACTTGCATGATCACAAACCTCCACGAGTTGACACTCCGTCAATCGGGTAGGTTTAGTCCGTAGAACTTCACTTATCATGTCCCCTTTTCACCTTACATACCCCTGTATCTGTGACGGCCCCACCTCACCCTAAGGCGAACCAAAGGGTTTGGCGGGCCGCCTGCCCAACTCTCGCCAGGACTCATTCACGCATCAATTAAAATAAGGTGCAACCTCAATAATAAACGAAATAACGGTTCCCAAGTTTGGAACATACAAATACATTCATTTCTATCCCAACCATCCATACAGTCCCAAATACATCAAAAGACTTAAGTTCTCAGTACATTCAACCCTAATCGAGCGGCTAGTGCAAGTACAATTACAAAATTTAAAACAACTAGACTACGCTAGTCTATACACGTCTCACGCCTCGCTCGTACCCCTATAAGGAAAACAAATGACGTGGAAAGAGCTAAAAGCCCAGTGAGGTTCCAAATAGCAAGTTAACCCTTATTTAAAAGTGCAAGTATCATGTAACAAAGTAATGAGCATGAAAAATTCATAAAAGTGAGCAATAAGTAGCAAATCTCAAAGTGAGCGAGTGTAAAAGTTTTTCAAAAGAAACAATAATCCAATAAACAATAATCACTCCAAAGTATAAGGATACGGATGGCTCTCAGGAGCCAAATTCCCCCTTGCATCACCAGAGCTTGATCAAGTAATAGTTGATACTCCGTCAACCTTCAAGTAAGTAACCAATCCAGTAGAGCACCACTTACACTACTCTCCGTCCACCATTCACACCCCCTACTGGGTCCAAAATCCTCAATAAATATTGGTGGTAATACTCGAGTATACCGATTAGTCGAGGAGATAACACTCCACTCGACATCAATAACTATCTATGGTTCATTATCTAATCGACCAAACCCTTGCCGGTTCGACTCGATTAACTAGCCAGTGGGGTTTGGGGTCCCCAAAAGTCGATGAGGTAACACTCCAATCGACTGAATTAAAATAAAAGTACGAAGACGGAAATGAGAGGCACCTCCCACTCAGATTGAGTGTGGTACATACTGCCGCTCCGCACTTACAACTCAAGTACAAATATATCAAATCATTTGCAACAATAAACAAATATATATCATATTAGGGCAAATGCGATAAAGTACACCCTTGCCCGATCAACAAATCTCGTATCATGTATTTTCATGGATCAAGTATTAAAACAAGTGTCCAGTTCAACCAGATATTTGGAAGCACTCACCAAAAGTCTAGTGCCTATCAAAAACACGTTCAGGTCCAACTCCTTGGTTGGAGTCCAAATCTGCGATAAAATATCATTTACGAATGTAAAATTTTCTAGAGTTCGAAACATAGGAGTTTCGCTTCAAGAAAATCAAGTAAATGCAACTCGTTTGAGTAGTATTCAAGATACTTATCAAATTCTAAGAAATTCATGCTCGCTCTTAAGACTTTGAAACTTGGAAACAATTATACTTTGAAATACCATTTGGGTCGACGAAATGGAGAAAAGTATATCTATTAGTCATAAATTTCATTTTTCCAAGGGTACAAGGTCGGCCAAGTTCTAACTTATATACCTCGATAAAAGAAGGTGCAATATCCTAGATGGTTCAAGTGGTATTCGCTCTCAAACCTTACTCAAGTCGCAAGCATATCTACCTAGTTCTCGAGCGTAAATTTGGGCAGCACGCCCTTTGTATTTACCTATTTTCTAGCCATTTATGGCTTCATTCTTTTCCTCAATCAAATCCAAAGTTACACACAACATAATCTCATTTCATTAGCCGTCCAATAGGCTCAAGGTCATACAAGTACAAAATCAAGCTAAGAACATGTGCGGAAATGAAGTTTAAGTTAGGAAACAAAAGGCAGATTTGACATTTTTTTCGTAACAGACACAACCGGAGCTACGCTTATCGGATTAGGGTGAAATTTATACCATTTCGAAGCTAAGACAGAGGGCTATAACTTTGATGAAGACTACTTAGTCCAGTTCTCATCCTAACTAGGTCAAAGTTACCAAAACAACCCCAGATTTTCCAGTTCGAAGCTCACTGTGAAATTCAACTAGCAGTCCTGATTCATTCAATCATATCTCAGCACACACAACTCCGATTCAGGTAATTCCAAAGCCATTTGAAAGCTAAGATACAAGGCTATAATTCTTAAGAAGACATCAACAACCAAATCAGTAGTATTCCCAGTCAAACTAACCAATTACAGAAGCTGATTATCAGTTTCGGACAGAAACAGGGCAGCAGGGGTATTTCGGTCTTTTCACAGGCTACGGAGGTCGGATTGGGATGAAATTTTGTAGAAAACCATAAAACATCATTCTCTACAACTTTCATGTTTTGGGCTAAGGCTGGTTCGGTCTCTAACATACTCAAACAGAAACGGGCAGAACTGAACCATAAGAAACCGATATTCTGGAAATTTTCTCCATTCAAGGTATAACTCTCATTTTAAGCTTGAAACCAGCACTACAACCTCATATACAAGCTTATATGCATCATATACCATCCATACAGCAAGTATAAGAAGAAAATCATTCAAACCCAAAGCTGAAATTTTACACTACAAAGCTGGAATTGACCAAATCTACTACTAAACCATGAGATCTACCCAACAAACCATAACTTTCACTTGTAAACCATTAAGTAGTACAACCATGAACTAATACCTTCCTTACCTAGTATTGGAGAAGCACAACAGCCTCTAGGAAGCTTGAACCACCAAAACTCTCCACTCCAAGATGGCAATCCACCTTCCTAAGCAACTTCCATGGATTATTTGGTGAATCTATCAGTTAGTTCGCAAGATTGAGCAAGAAATCAAGATGGAATGAAGTGTTTCTTTCTCTCCTTTTCTCTTCTCACTCTCACGGCCAAATGTGCAGAAATGAAGCCCAAGGAAAGATAAGAAAGCAAGAAAAAGGCTTGGTCAAAGTTTAACACATGTCACAATTTGATTGGTGGTCAAAATTTTCTTTTCTCTCTCTTGTTTTTTTTGTCCAACTTTTCGGCTGCTTTATCAGATATTTTGGGGCTGATTTGACTCAATTAATAGCAAGGGTATTAAGGTAATAAAGTGGTGTTCACGTGGTGCACTCTCTCGGTAACAAACGGTGCACGTCGGTTCTACCCGTTTTTCCTGAACTCGCACGTACTAGGATTTTTACTTATAATTCACTAACTCATTATTCTCACTTCTAATCTCATATTATTTCTCATCTAAAACTCACTCTTAATTACTAAATTTAGTACACAAACCTCCACACTTAATCACATTACCAAAATACGTGAAAACTCTAATTTACCCGAACTATAAAACTAAGGGTAAAACTCTTAATTCTATTCTTTATTCTAACCCTTGAGGATGTAAATAAGTAGTATAGCTATAATAAGGTAATGTATTTCAAGTAAAAGGGAATTTTATGAAAAATGTGATGAATTTTACAATTCCATAGAATAAAATTAGGGTTTTGAGTCAAATATGAGGGATTTAAACACAACCTGTTAGTTACAAGTAAACTAGGATTTTAAAGTACAAGTAGGGTTTCTAGTCTTTAAAATAAAACAATGTTTTAAAACAAAAATAAAATAAAGAAACCGTAATATCCTCTTTGAGACTAAACAAAAACATTATCCTAAAAGTCGGGGTGTCACAATCTCCCCTCCTTAAAAGAATTTCGTCCTCGAAATTCTAACATTTAATTAAAACATTCCTGATATCTCTTCTGTCTTCTGACCTAGTTTCACTGGTCATTACATATTCCTTCTGGTAGAAGATCCATACCCTAACCCACTCTCTCGTGTACACTTATAAACTTGCACAAGAAGAAACCAGGTGGTTATCCAAATTCCACCAAAATTCGTATACAAGTACAGAACTCACATTATTGTTCCCTAAAATTCCATATAGAATTCAAAACTTAAAGAGAAATCAAAGTCAAGTTCCTATGCGGTATCACAGAGGTGTAGAAAATAGACACAGAGGTATAGAAAATAGAAAAATAGTTAACCAGTAGTTAAAATGAGTTCATAAGAAATTCATTTATATCCGTAATCAAATAAAAAAAATCATAGAAACACGAAATCAAAGTATGTAGGTACCGAAGAACCAAAACAATTATAATACCAGCACCTTAACGTGTGCAACGATCACAAATCTAACTATCATATATATAACCCTAACCAAACGTGCACAAGACTAATCCATGACAACACTCACTGATCCATTTTCCTTAATTAGTTCAATCTCAAATCCAATCCTAGAATCTTTCATGCCTTGACGTTTACCATCCAAATTTATCTCAAGTTCAATCGAGATATAGTTCTTTATTCTAGTATTTTCCAGTTTTGGTATTCGGGTACAAGAATCCGAAACTAGGAGCATTCACATCTCAGGCCGTACGCTTCCAAGTGCAAATCATCCAAGTTAAGATTCCTACCCAACATACAAATCTAAGGTCCTCAATAACAGATATTTGTTCCACACTTAACAAGCCAATCCCCACAGTCCGAGAACCTTCTCCCGGCACGAGCTCGATAGGAGCTCTGATACCATCTGTGATGGCCCCACCTCACCCTAAGGCGAACCAAAGGGTTCAGCGGACCGCCTGCCCAGTTCTCGCCAGGACTCACTCACTCACATCAATTAAAATAAGGTGCAACCTCAATAATAAACGAAATAACGGTTCCCAAGTTTGGAACATACAAATACATTCATTTCTATCCCAACCATCCATACAGTCCCAAATACATCAAAAGAGTTAAGTTCTAAGTACATTCAACCCTAATCGAGCGGCTAGTGCAAGTACAATTACAAAATTCAAAACAACTAGACTACGCTAGTCTGTACACGTCTCACGCCTCGCTCGTACCCTGTAAGGAAAACAAATGACGTGGAATGAGCTAAAAGCCCAGTGAGATTCCAAATAGCAAGTTAACCCTTATTTAAAAGTGCAAGTATCATGTAACAAAGTAATGAGCATGAAAAGTTCATAAAAGTGAGCAATAATACTTCAAGTAGCAAATCTCAAAGTGAGCGAGCGTAAAAGTTTTTCAAAAGAAACAATAATCCAATAAACAATAATCACTCCAAAGTATAAGGATACGGATGGCTCTCAGGAGCCAAATTCCCCTTTGCATCACCAGAGCTTGATCAAGTAATAGTTGACACTCCGTCAACCTTCAAGTAAGTAACCAATCCAGTAGAGCACCACTTACACTACTCTCCGTCCACCATTCATACCCCCTACTGGGTCCAAAATCCTCAATAAATATTGGTTGTAATACTCGAGTATACCGATTAGTCGAGGAGATAACACTCCACTCGACATCAATAACTATCTATGGTTCGTTATCTAATCGACCAAGCCCTTGCCGGTTTGACTCGATTAACTAGCCAGTGGGGTTTGGGGTCCCCAAAAGTCGATGAGGTAACACTCCAATCGACTGAATTAAAATAAAAGTACGAAGATGGAAATGAGAGGCACCTCCCACTCGGATTGAGTGTGGTACATACTGTCGCTCCGCACTTACAACTCAAGTACAAATATATCAAATCAATTGCAACAATAAACAAGTATATATCATATTAGGGCAAGTTCGATAAAGTACACCATTGCCCGATGAACAAATCTCGTATCATGTATTTTCATGGATCAAGTATTAAAACAAGTGTCCAGTTCAACCAGATATTTGGAAGCACTCACCAAAAGTCTAGTGCCTCTCAAAAATTCGTTCAGGTTCAACTCCTTGGTTGGAGTCCAAATCTGCGATAAAATATCATTTACGAATGTAAAATTTTCTAGTGTTCGAAACATAGGAGTTTCGCTTCAAGAAAATCAAGTAAATGCAACTCGTTTGAGTAGTATTCAAGATACTTATCAAATTCTAAGAAATTCATGCTCGCTCTTAAGACTTTGAAACTTGGAAACAATTATACTTTGAAATACCATTTGGGTCAACGAAATGGAGAAAAGTATATCTATTAGTCATAAATTTCATTTTTCCAAGGGTACAAGGTCGGCCAAGTTCTAACTTATATACCTCGATAAAAGAAGGTGTAATATCCTAGATGGTTCAAGTGGTATTTGCTCTCAAACCTTACTCAAGTCGCAAGCATATCGACTGTGACAGCCCCACCTCCCCCTAAGGCGAACCAGAGGGTTCGGCGGACCACCTGCCCAGCTCTCGCCGGGACTCAGTCGAACCTCAATCAAATCCGAAATAAAACCACAAGATCAAACGAAACAACAATCCAAAACTTAAAGCGAAACTTATATACATTTCTATCTCAAAAGGAAGTACAAATATCGAATATACAAAGGTTCTCAATTCGTCATACATCCAGCCCGTGCCAAGCACTAGGGCGAGAACCATTACAAAACAAAAAAAAACTAGACTAGGCTAACCTACACTAGGCTCTCGTCCTTGCTCGTATCCCCCTGTTAAGGAAAACAAAACTAAAAGGGTGAGCTAAAAACTCAGTGAGGTTCCGAACACATATTCAACAACAAAGCCAATACATTAACCATCGATAATCAATAATTCAAGAAACATTTACAATGGAAAGCGATAATAACACATACATTAAAAGGATACGGGCTCACAGGGAGCCATTCATTTGTTCGTTCGTTCGTTCTCCTGTCATTCCCCTTATTCCTCCAATCATTTGAAAATGCATTTTTGTAAGTAAAACCCTCGTTCGATCGTTCATTTCATTCACCCCCTCCTGGACGTTGGCCAGGCTCCACCAACCTACAAGGTAATACTCGAGTATACCAACGTTCACACCCAGGGTCACCATATCGCCTGACCGAGTCCGCTTCTGGCTCGAGTCGATCGGTAACGAAGGGCAGGGTCCAGTTCAGCCACAAGGCTTACATCATGCACAACTAATGTATCAATCATTAAATCGTTGAAAATTTTGCGTTTCATTTAGGTCGAGCGCGATAAAGTACACGCTCGCCTAGAAAATTCGTTTTGGAAATCATTGGAAACACTTAACACATTATCAAACAATAACAACAAGTCATGAAGTCAAGGAGAATATAACAAACAAGGAACACTCACCTATGTACGCAAAACAACGTGCAAAATATTCTTCCGGATATTATCCTTAGTCACCGAGAAAACCTAAGATTAAACGAGAAAGAATATTATAGCTCATCTAGCACAAACAATTAGGTGAAATCAAAGAAACTCAACAATTGATGAGTAGAACGTATAAAAAGACTTTAAAGTGAAACGAGGACATTTGGACCCGTGGACAAGAATAATTAGGGTTTTGTAGACCAAACGTAAAACCAAACTAAAGACAAGTCGGAATCCAACTAGATAGGCTAAGAAATACTGTTTTCGGAATCATTTCAGAATCAGCTCATATTCAAGTAGATATTATACACTAAAGGTCTTAATGAAATTCATGAAAAAAAAGGAGGTCAAAATACCCAAGAAAACCCTAAACCACTCCTCTTTATTTGGGTAAGAGTAAGTACACATTTGGAGTTTCCAATTGAAGAAGGATCATGTTTTAAAATGGAAAATGGTCATAGTATTAGTATTGGACATACGAAAAATATACAAGTTCAAATAGAAACTTAGGCTTCGAGCGAAAATTTGGGCAGCACGCCCTTTGTATTTACCTATTTCCCAGCCATTTATGGCTTCATTATTTTCCTCAATCAATCCCAACATTACACACAATATAAATAGCCACTCAATAGGCTCAATGTCATATGATTACCAAATCAAGCTAGGACATGTGCGGAAATGACGTTTAGGTTGGAAAACAAAAGGCAGATTTGCTGTTGCTTAGCGGAACTAACACAACTGAAGCGACACAAGTCGGATTGAGGTGCAATTTACACCATTTCGAAGCTAAGAGAAAGGGCTACAATGTTGAAGAAGGCCACTCAGTCCAGTTTGCAATGTATCTAGGTCAAATTTACCAAAACATCCTCAGATTTTCCAGTTCGCAGTTCAACTAGCAGTCCTGATTCATTCAATCATATCTCAGCACATACAACTCCAATTCAAGTGATTCCAAAACCATCTGAAAGCTAAGATACCAGGCAATATTTCTTAAAAAGACATCGACAACCAAATCAGTAGTATTCCTGGTCAAAACAACCAATTACAAAAGCTGATTAGCATGTTCGGATAGAAACAGGGCAGCAGGGGTATTTCAGTCTTTTCACAGGCTACGTTATTCCGATTGAGCTGAATTTTTCAGGCTACCATAAAATATCATTCTCTACAACTTTTATATTTTGTGCTAAGGCCAAATCGGCCTCTAACTAGGTGTAACAGTACCGGGTAGAATTGGGGAAAAATGAAACCCTAATCTGGAATTTTCCGCACAAAGTGGAAATTTTCCGCAATTAGCTACAATTTACGCACAATTGCTTCATTCTAAGCTATCCCAAGTCATCACCCATGGCCACACAATATTAAACATATGAAAACAGAAAAATTCAAGAATAAATATAAAAGTCACCAATCTCAACTAAAAGTCATGAAATCTTTCACCAAATCACATCTTTGACTAACACAAGCTACCAATTTAATATTAGCAAGACCAAAGAATGAACTCCTTAGCTACTCACCTTACAACTCAAGAGAAGAGCCAACTAAGCACCTTTGTTTCTCAAACCACTTCACCAACTACCTCAAGACTACTTAGCAAAGGGATTTTATGGAGTGATTTGTAGTTTTATCGGTTTGAGTTGAAGATTGGAGCAAGATTATGAAGTAGGAAGTTGGAGGGATTTTTTTCTTTTCTTGAGCAAGAGGTTCGGCCAAAGGGGAGCAAAATGTGATGAATTTTTGGTCAAATTTTGATTAAATGGTAAAGTAGGAAAGTTAGTCAAAGTCCAAGAATAAATGGCATGGTGACACTTGTCACCTTTTGGCCCTAAAGCTTATCCTTTTTCCCCCCAATGCTAATCCAACAATAATACAACTAAGTAACCTCTTATCACCTAGTAAATTAATCTCGGTATACAAAACATAACCTAATTGGTCGAATTTTTTTCGAACTTTCCGCACTAGCGGGTCCCACGTCCGATATACACTCTTAATTTCTCAAAAACTAACTGATACGTTCCTCGATCAACTTGTTTCGAGACACGTAGCATGTTTGCCCAAGGATCTAGCAAGGTTGTCCAACGCTTGAATTGCGGGACCTAGAATCAAACGGACGACACGATTTGATTTAGGTGGTAGACGACACTCCGAAGAAGGTGAATACTCCAGGGGAATAGGTCGGATGAACAATCGAGGACAGGACGCAAGATTGCTCAATAACCCTTGCCAAAGCAAGTTAAAGTGCTCGAACTCTCTTCTTAGAAGAAGGAACGAATTAAACCAATTTTATTGATAAAACGACTACCCTAAAACCTTACAAAGCAAGCCTATTTATAGGCTAAAGTGACTAAGAAAACCTAAGGAAACAATGGCAAAGAGTTCGGCCATCTTGGTGTCCAAGATAGGCCGGCCCAATGAGCTATGAAGACAAATTAATCCAATCTATCAAGTACTAAGGCTAAGGCCCTATAGGGCCGGTCCTCTTGAAGGCCCACTTGAGTCCTCGTGGGCTTGGATCATGGTGCAAATGGCTTGATTGTCTCTCTCTAAGCCCTCAATATCTTTGTGAACTCCATGTTGGTCTTGGACGACTCGAACCAGGGTTTGGAGTGATTCTTTGAAGAGCTTGGCCCGTGCACGTGTGACTGGGCCCAATGGAACTCGGACTGGGTCGTTGCGTGGGCCGAGACTCGTGCACACATCAGTCCCCTCCTCTTGAGAAGGATTTGCCCTCAAATCTGGATCCTCCTCGTCAAGAAATGGGCTTAGGTCCGCAACGTTGAAGGTCGCACTAACATTGTACTCCCCAGGTAGCTCCAACTTGTATGCGTTGTCATTGACTCTTTGGAGTACCCGAAATGGTCCATCACCTCTTGGGGACAATTTGCTTTGGCGTTGCTTGGGAAATCGCTCTTTCCTCAAGTGTAGCCAAACCCAATCTCCAGGCTCAAAAATCATCTTGCGACGGTGCTTGTTGGCTTGCTGGATGTATTGCTGCGTACGCTTCTCAATGTTTGCTCGCACGGCCTCATGTAACCTGCGCACAGAATCAGCTTTCTTTTTCCCATCTAAGCTTGTGTGCTCAGAGGAAGGTAAGGGCACCAAATCAAGGGGGTTTACGGGGTTGAAGCCATAAACAATCTCAAAGGGGGAGTATTGTGTGGCACTATGCACAGTTCGATTGTAGGGGAATTCAACATGAGGGAGGCACTCTTCCCAAGTCTTAAGATTCTTTTTAATCAAGGCCCGAAGTAGAGTGCCAAGTGTGCGATTGACAACTTCAGTTTGTCCATCGCTTTGTGGATGACTAGTGGTGGAGAATAATAACCTAGTGGACCACAAAGTCTTCCAAAAGTAACTCAAGAATTTCACATCTCTATCACTGACAATAGTTTTAGGCAGGCCATGCAGACGGACAATTTCTTTGAATAACAGATTAGCAATATGAGATGCATCGTCAGTTTTGTGGCAAGGAATAAAATGAGCCATCTTAGAGAATCTATCAACCACAACAAAGATGGAGTCATTACCCCTTGTTGATCTAGGCAATCCTAATACAAAGTCCATAGACAAATCAACCCAAGGATGGTGAGGGATAGGTAATGGGGTATACAAGCCATATGGATTTGTCTTAGACTTTGCCTTGTGACAAGTAGCGCATCTACCAACCATGCGTTCAACATCCCTACGCATATGAGGCCAGTAAAAGTGCTCTTGTAACATGGCCAGAGTCTTGGTGATGCGAAAGTGGCCCATGAGACCACCACTATGTGCCTCTCGAATCAAAAGATCACGAATGGAAGAATTATGTACACACAGTTTATCTACATGGAATAGAAATCCATCATGCAAGAAGTATTTTCCATGCGGGTTCTTAACACAAGCAACATAGATATCACCAAAGTCATGATCATTTGTGTAGAGTTCCTTAACCATTTCGAACCCTAGTAACTTGGCATCCAGGAGGGCAAGCAACGAATGTCTACGTGATAATGCATCAGCCACTACATTCGTTTTGCCAGTCTTATACTTAATGACATACGAAAATGTGTCAATGAAGCTTACCCATTTGGCGTGTCGCTTGCTTAACTTGGGTTGTCCCTTGAGGTACTTCAATGACTCGTGATCAGTGTGTATCACGAACTCCCGAGGGCGAAGATAGTGTTGCCAAGTCTCCAAGGCCCTCACTAATGCGTACAACTCCTTGTCGTACGTGGGGTAGTTTAATGCAGCTCCTCCCAGTTTCTCACTAAAGAAGGTACAAGGCCTCTTGTCTTGCATGAGGACCGCTCCAATACCTACACCAGAAGCATCACATTCAATTTCAAAAGTCTTGTGAAAATTTGGTAATGCTAACACAGGTGCATGTGTGAGTGTGTCCTTGAAGGCGAGAAATGCTTGTTCTTGTGATTCTCCCCAGTGGAACTTGTCATTCTTCTTTGTCACGGCGGTCAACGGGGCGGCAATGGTGCTAAAATCTTTGACAAAGCGCCGGTAAAAGCCCGCCAATCCAAGAAAGCTACGCACGTCAGGGACAGATGTGGGAGTTGGCCATTGCTCGATGGCCTCAATCTTGGATTTGTCCACCTTGATACCCTGCGAACTTACCACATAACCTAAAAACACAAGCTCGTTGGTATAAAAGGTGTACTTCTTGAGGTTGGCGTAAAGATGCGCCTGCCGAAGTGTCTCAAGAACTAATCTCACATGCTCTAGGTGCTCATGCTCACTACGACTATAGATCAGGATGTCATCAAAGTAAACAATGACAAACTTGCCAATAAAGTGTCTCAACACATGGTTCATTAGTCGCATGAAGGTGCTAGGGGCATTAGTTAAGCCAAAAGGCATGACTAGCCACTCATAGAGACCATGTTTGGTTTTGAAGGCTGTTTTCCACTCGTCGCCTTCTTTCATCCGAATTTGATGATAGCCGCTCCTTAAGTCAATTTTGGTGAAAATAATGGCACCATCGAGTTCATCAAGCATATCATCAAGTCTAGGAATGGGATGACTATATTTGACAGTGATAGCGTTCACAGCCCGACAGTCAGTGCACATGTGCCAAGTACCGTCCTTTTTGGGAACAAGTATCACAGGCACAACGCAAGGACTTAGACTTTCCTTTACCCAACCCTTACCTAAGAGGCCATCAACTTGCCTTTGAAGCTCCTTGGTCTCCTCAGGGCCCATGCGGTAAGCAGGTTTGTTGGGCAATGGTGCTCCAGGAATGAGGTCGATTTGGTGTTCAATTCCCCGAATGGGTGGTAAGCCATCAGGGACCTCGTCAGGGAAAACATCCTCAAATTCTTGCAAAAGAGCAACTATGCTCGCAGGCAACGCCTTGTCGAGCTCAGCAACATCCAAGAGCACATGCTTGCAAATCATGAGAAGTATAGGCTGATTAGAGTTCACCACTTTTCTAACATCTTTAGCCTTAATAATCATGTTGTGCTTCCTAGTGGTAGGTGCGGTAGGTGATTTATCATGTATACCCCTAGGTGTGCTCCCTTGACCCTTGGTTGATGGCTCACTCGTAGACGTGGAGCCTTTACCAGGGTCGACCGCCTTTAGTTTCCTCCTTTGACGGTCTTGTTCACACTCCCTTTGCAATAGTAGTTGGTCCTCATAAACTTGTGCAGGTGTGAGAGGTGTAAGGACCTTACGTTTGCCATCGTGCAAAAGTGTGTACTTATTTGCTCTTCCATCGAATGTGACGTGTTTGTCAAATTGCCAGGGCCTTCCCAAAATGATATGCGTAGCATGCATTGGTACTACGTCGCACACGATTTCATCAGTGTAAGTACCAATTGAAAAGAGAATGCGTACCTGTTTGAAGACTCGTACCTCACCATCCTCACTTAGCCATTGGAGGCGGTAAGGATTTGGATGCCTGGTAGTGGGGAGTCCTAGACTCTCAACCATGAGCAAACTGGCCACGTTCGTGCAACTCCCACCGTCGATGATGAGACTACACACCTTGTCGCCTATCTTACAGCGGGTGTAGAAAAGGTTTTCGCGTTGTAGCTGCTCGTCCTCCTTAACGCGGGCGGTTAGCACTAGCCGTGCCACCAAGCAACCTACTTCTTCTCGTGTAGGCGAGCAAGCCTCCCCAGCTGACTCTTCTTCCAGGCAGTCGTCTTCGACCAGTTCGGGCATCTCCTCACATTCGTCATCATCAGACACGATTTCGCCATTGTGAGTGATGAGCATGACCCGTTGGTTTGGGCACTGAGATTGAATATGTCCAAACCCTTGGCACTTGAAGCACTTGATGTCCCTACTCCTAGTCTTAGGAGTCTCATGCGGTGCCTTTGAAGTGGACCTGGATGCATCGGAAACCTTGTTAGGGGTAGAATAGGAATGGCAGTTAGAGGTGTTACCTTGGATTCGGTTAGAAGAGGTTGGTGCTGCCGCATTTCCAACTTCGTGGGTCGCCCTTCGTGGTTGGTTGCCCCTCCATGAAGTGGTGTTAGAAGTTTGGAACGTACGTACTCCGCGTCTTAGTTTCTTCCCCCGCTCGGCCTTAATAGCGAGTTCTAGAAGGTCGTGCATGTCCAAGTAATGTTGGAGCTCCAAGGCTTCTTGAAGGTCAGGATTGAGACCTCTAAGAAACCGAGCCATCGTGGCCTCATTGTCTTCTTGAATGTTGGCCCTCATCATGGCCATCTCAATTTCTTTGTAGTAGTCCTCCACACTCATGTTACCTTGCGTGAGAGTTTGACGCTTAGAGTGGAGATCGCGATTGTAATAGCTAGGAACAAATCGCTTGCGCAGCAGTGCCTTGAGTTCGCGCCAAGTCCGGACACGTGGCTCTCCCATCCTCCTCCTATTGGTCCTTACTTGGTCCCACCAGACTAGTGCGTAGTCGGTGAACTCCACGGTGGCAACCTTAACCTTTTGTTCCTCACTGTAGTCGTAGCAGTCGAAGACCATCTTGATACGGCCTTCCCACTCCAAGTAAGCTTCAGGGTCACCTTTGCCTTTGAATGCGGGGACTTGAATCTTAAGCCCCTTGAGTTCGTTTTTGGGCGTGTCCTTTGTAGACCTCTCGGGTCGCCCCTCATCCTCACTAGCGGAGTAGTCTTTGCCATTTGCCTCTTTGGTGCTGTGGTTACTCCGGTTGTGGGATCTAGAACGAGAGCCTCGTGTAAGACTCCTGGACAACTCGTCAAAACGAGTGTGTAACGTCTCCATTTGTTGTTCACTGATTCGCCTTAGCTCAGTCTTCATTGCGGCGAACAACAAGGAGTGATCGGTGGTTGCTTGTTGCTCCATGTCTCGCTTGATGCCCCTGCAAAGGTTAGTAACAAGCAAAGAAAGTGCAAATATAATCCTCACTTCACTCCCTGAGTGTATCTTTCTCTCTCGTGTATAGTGCTCAAGTCGCTCTATAAAACTTACCAAGTACCTTACCTGTTGGTTTAGGTAGTTGAGAAATATTGCTCGAGTCCAACAATTTGTCACCAACTTTTCCCACAAGAGTAAACAAGAGTGAAGGATGCAAGTGGATGAAATTTTGTGAAGGAAAGGACGGTTTTGGAAGGTTTGGGGACGGTGGACAGATTTGGAATTAATGTCAAAGGAAACTCCAAGAATCCTAAGATGTAGGAGTGATTTCCTAAAGTGGATGAGAGAATATAGGAGAATATCCTAAAATGGAGGAGAAAATATAGAGAAGTGTCCAAGAGTTATCCAAGTTTGTTTGCTTAGCCTAAACCAAAATGGAAAACAAGTTAGAGTTGGAAACTCCCTTGAAGATCTTTCTTAAGCAACTTCCTAATCCTTCTCCACAACAGATTCGGTTCCTCCTCTCTCTTACCCGCAAACTTCCAGAAATTCACCTCTTAAACCCAACCCAAGGTCGGTTAGTCTTGCCCTAAAATCCCCCTCTCACAGCCGCACACTTCACAACTACACAAGCCGGATTTGGTAGCTCGGTTTTCAACCGAATTGGCCTTCCAAAATTTCCAGATTTCTGCCTTCTCAAATCCTTCGCTAAGTTGGCTAACCTTCCTATAAAACTCCCTCTCTCACAGCCGCAACTTGCTCAAGCAATTCGGCTCTCTCTCTATTCCAAGAAACAAGCAATTCGGCCCTCTCTCCTACAAGACAGGTTTGGTTCTTGTTGCTCAAGCAATTCGGCTCCAATGGACTCCCAAGGTAAAGCAAGGATTGTTACTCAAGAATCTCCCAAGAAATTCACTCCTAAACCAAGGAAGCCTCGTATGGATGCAAGATCTTACAAAAAACTCTTTATACGAAGGGAAGTGTAAGTCTTCAAACCCCAAGATAATCAAGACCCGCAAGAAACCCAAAAGGTGACACAAGTGATCAAGATCCAAGGTGATCAAGATTTCCAAGAAGAGGTTGGCCGAAACTTTTGAATTCTTTTCTTTTCTCTTGCTGTAATTTTCTGGTTTGGGTTGGAACAAGAAGTAACAAGACAGGTTTGACAATAATGATACGGCTTCCTTCTTTGTTTCTTGTTGTCCGATTTTTTTTTCCTCTTTTCTCTTGCGTTTCTTTTTTTTTTGACTTAAAGACAACACAAGTTCTTGTCCGAATGAGTAAAAATCCCAGAAATAAGGTCAGCCCTCAACACGCAAGAACGCACCACCCAACTTCCTCAAACTAACAAGGTTTCTCCAAGACTTTCAAGAATTTCAAGATAGCGGTCAAGAACTTCAAGAACCTTAGAAACCTTGTAGATTTTCTTCAAGATTCACCAACCCAACAAGTTTTTGTATCCCAAATCAGTTTAGGCCAGCTAAGCACACAACTTGGATAACAATAACTACTTGGACAGATTTGACAACAAAGAAAAACCCTAGCCGTCCTTTTTTTTTTTTTTTGCAGATTCGGCTATGACCCAAAGCTGGCAGAATTAATGCAATTAAAAGCACAAAACCTGGTCAGATTAGGCTAGCAACAATAACGACCACTTTGGACAGAATTGGACATCAAATCATGACAACACAACCGCGGCAGAATCGAAGGAACAAACGACTCAAACAACAAGTGTCGAACAGATTTGGTGAACACAATACCGACCAGAATTGATGCAACCAAACGCAACTACACGACCAGAATTTTTTGACAACAAAAGAAAGAAAACGGCACAACACAGCAACAAAGCTAACGAACAGAAATTTTTTTTTTTTTTTGTTAATACGGCACAAACGGACAGATTTGGACTCGACTTCAACAACAAACAATGACCAGAATTTTTTTTTGAGACAAGTGCAGCGGAAATAAGGAAAACTAAGACAAAACTACGGATATAACGGAAGATACCTCCACCAAAGCTCTGAAGCCAACTGATACGTTCCTCGATCAACTTGTTTCGAGACACGTAGCACGTTTACCAAGGATCTAGCAAGGTTGTCCAACGCTTGAATTGCGGGACATAGAATCAAACGGACGACACGATTTGATTTAGGTGGTAGACGACACTCCGAAGAAGGTGAATACTCCAGGGGAATAGGTCGGATGAACAATCGAGGACAGGACGCAAGATTGCTCAATAACCCTTGCCAAAGCAAGTTAAAGTGCTCTAACTCTCTTCTTAGAAGAAGGAACGAATTAAACCAATTTTATTGATAAAACGACTACCCTAAAACCTTACAAAGAAAGCCTATTTATAGGCTAAAGTGACTAAGAAAACCTAAGGAAACAATGGCAAAGAGTTCGGCCATCTTGGTGTCCAAGATGGGCCGGCCCAATGAGCTATGAAGACAAATTAATCCAATCTATCAAGTACTAAGGCTAAGGCCCTATAGGGCCGGTCCTCTTGAAGGCCCACTTGAGTCTTCGTGGGCTTGGATCATGGTGCAAATGGCTTGATTGTCTCTCTCTAAGCCCTCAATATCTTTGTGAACTCCATGTTGGTCTTGGACGACTCGAACCAGGGCTTGGAGTGATTCTTTGAAGAGCTTGGCCCGTGCACGTGTGACTGGGCCCAATGGAACTCGGACTGGGTCGTTGCGTGGGCCGAGACTCGTGCACACATCACTAACCGATACTAGAAAAATCATCTAAAAACTATATTTACCATACAAATTACCTGGAAGATTTTCCTAATAAAGAAAATGCAGAATAACATGCAATTAATTAACATAAAACCTAGAAAATAAGAAAATGTACGGGTTCTCACATCTACCTAGTTCTCGAGCGTAAATTTGGGCAGCACGCCCTTTGTATTTACCTATTTTCCAGCCATTTATGGCTTCATTCTTTTCCTCAATCAAACCCAAAGTTACACACAACATAATCTCATTTCATTAGCCGTCCAATAGGCTCAAGGTCATACAAGTACAATGTGATACCCCGAAAATTAGGAGGTTGTTTGTAAAGAAAATACTAAAGTGTATTTCTTTGGGTTTGATTTAAAACCTTATTTTGTTTTAAAAGACTAGAAACCCTAAAAATTTTAATCAAAAACCCTAATTTACTTGTGACTAACCGATTTTCTTAAATCACTCATATTTTAATTGAAACCCTAATTTTAATCACTGGAATTGTAAAATTCCTCACGTTTTTCTTAAAAATGCCTTTTATTTGGAAATTATTCATTTATTATGGCCCTAATACCCAATCATTCCTCAATAGGTGGAAATGAACCTAGGAAGTAGGGTTTCACTTTTCGTTTCCAAGTTAAGAGCGAATTAGGGTTTCACGTTTTCCCGTAGTATGATTATTTGGTACGGAGTGAGGATCAAATTTGATAGGTAAAAGTGACTTTTGGATGAGGGAATACTATATGACTAGAAGTGATAATAATAAGTTAGTGATTATAAGCTAAAAACCTTAGTATACGCGATTTAAGAGAAATCGCGTCAAACCGACGGGTATCGATCACTACCGATTGAACCCACCACTTGACCACCACTTTCTTACCACCACAGAGGGGGGATATTTTCATACTCATCCATATGGCCAAAATTTGTGGCCAAAAATGCAAGGGAAAGAAAGAGAAATTTGCATGGCTTTGGTGGTGACAAGTGTCACCACCCTATGGCTCTTTGATTAATTTTTTTTCCTTGTTCTTTTATCCTTCATTTCAGCTTATTTTCCTTCATTCTTTCTGTCTTTTGGCCGAGCAAGGGAGAGAGAGAGAGCAAGAGAGAAAAATCTTCAATCCATCTTGAATCCAACCATTTGAGTGCAACCAAGGAAAACTAAACCGATTAATCACTAGGTGGAAGCTTGGGAAGCTTGAGGAACCAAAAATTTCAAGGAGAGGTGAAGGATCATCCTTGCAAGCTTGTATCTTGAGGTATAAAGGCTGATCAACCATTCTTTTTCCATTAATCATGATTAAGTTGAGTATTAATGTTAGTATTGTGCTTGTGAAGCTTATTTCAAGTGATTGTGATGATTGGATGGATGATTTTGAGTTAGGGTTTCTTGTGGGTTAGGTGTTGTATGATGTATATATATGGTATATGATCTTGTGAAGGTGAAAGTAGTGGTAGTTTCAAGGTGAAAATATGAATTATGGCTTGAAATAACAAAAATTCCAGATTTCTGGAAAATTGTGGTTCAGTTCTGCCCGATTCTATTTCAGTATGTTAGAGGCCGAATTTGGCTTAGCACAAAACATGAAAGTTGTATAGAATGATGTTTTATGGTTTCCTACAAAATTTCACCCAATCGGAGCAACGTAACCTGTGAAAAGACCAAAATACCCTCACTGCCCTAGGATGCATCCAGTGATCCGTTTTAGACAGTTCATCCAATTGACCGTGTCTATTCACTATGATCCGTGCTGATTTAGCCATTTTCCAAAACATGAAAGTTTTAGTACTTTGTCTTATCTTTTCAACGCCTCCAAGAACACCTTAAACGGACTTTGGTAGCTTGAGATATGGCCATTTGAAGGCAGTACGGTTAACTGACCGGTTAGTTGGAATTTGGTTCTGTGATTGGGGAATTTGACTGGGTTACACTGGAATTTGGACTAAGTGGTCTTCATCAAAATTGTAGGCCTTTGTGTTAGCTTCGAAACGGTATAAGTTTCATCCCAATTCGATAAGCGTAGCTTCGGTTGTGACCGTTACGCAAAAACACGTCAAATCTGTCTTTTGTTAGATCTCATTTCCGCACATGTTGTTAACTTGATTTTGTACTCATATGACTTTGAGCCTATTGAATGGCTATTGTGATGAATTTATATTGTGTATAACTTTGGGATTGGCTGAGGAAAATAATGAAGCCATAAATGGCTGGAAAAATTAGGTAAACACAAAGGGCGTGCTGCCCAAATTTACGCTCGAGAACTAGAGAACTATACTTGCAACTTGAGTAAGGGTTAAGAGTGAATATCACTTGAACCATCTAGGATATTTGCATCTTCTTTTACCGAGGTATATAAGTAAGGATTTGGCCGAACTTATACCCCTGAGAAATAAAGTAATGACTGCTCGGAGTACGTTTTCTTTGTCACTTCGACTTAAATGGAGATTTCAAAGTTTTACGAGCAAGCATAAGTTTTACAAATATTTTACTGATAGCCTTTGGTTTAAATGTACTCTTTTCACTTCCAAAACTATACTTATACTTTGTACTAGTAGTTATTCGGATTTTCTTTGGTTCACTTAAACTTTGGAGGGGTTTAACTGTAATATTTTCTCTTGGCTATTATTAGGGTTTCTTGGCGATTGAGAGTATTATCCGGGAGGATACTTTGGACATTATTTTGCTTAAATAGGTGAGTGTTCTATATACGTTTTGTTTCTATGACTATGTAGATTGTTGTGACTATGTGATTATTTGTGAATATTTGATTAAATGTTAATTGTTTTCTATGATTTCTCAAATGAACTTTCGCTAGGTAAGTGTGTACTTTATCGCACTCGACCTAAATAAATATGAAATTTTTGATGATTAAATGTTGAAATACTAGTTGCGCATGAATGTAAGCCTTTTGGCTGAATTGGGCCCTTGCCCTTGTTACCAATCGACTCGAGCCAAAAGCGGACTCGGTCGGGCGATTGGTGACCTGGGTGAACGTTTGGTATACTCGAGTATTACCTTGTTGTCGGGTGGAGTCCGGCCAACGTGCAGGAGGAGTTGAATGATAATGAACGAACGAACGTCAAAAACGAGGGGTTTTACTTACAAAATGCATTTTTTTAATAATTGGAGGAATAAGGGAATAAAAGGGGAACGAACGAACGAATTGCTCCTTGTGAGCCTGTATCCTTTTAATGAATGTATTATCATTGCTTTATATTGGACATGTTTTTTTTTTGGATTATTTGTTATTACATGAGTAATGTCCTTGTTTAATTACTTGTTTCTATGTATAGAACCTCACTGAGCTTTTAACTCATTCCTTTAGTTTTGTTTTCCTTAACAGGGGACGGCGAGCAAGGACGAGAGCTCGGTAGAGACTAGCCTAGACTAGTTTTTTTGGTTTTGTAATGGTTCTCGCCCTAGTGCTCGGCACGGGTTGGATGTATGGTGAATTGAGAACCTTTGTATATTAGATGTTTGTACTCCCTTTTGAGATAGTAATGTACATAAGTTTTGCTTTAAGTTTTGAACCGTCGTTATATTTCTTCTTATGGGTTTATTCTGGTTTTGTTTGAGGATTGAAGTGAACGACTGAGTCCCGGCGAGAGCTGGGCAGGCGGTCCGCTGACCCCTTTGGTTCGCCTTAGGGGGAGGTGGGGCTGTCACATACAAAATCAAGCTAAGAACATGTGCGGAAATGAAGTTTAAGTTAGGAAACAAAAGGCAGATTTGACGTTATTTTGCGTAACAGACACAACCGGAGCTACGCTTATCGGATTAGGGTGAAATTTATACCATTTCGAAGCTAAGACAGAGGGCTATAACTTTGATGAAAAATACTTAGTCCAGTTCTCTTCCTAACTAGGTCAAAGTTACCAAAGCAACCCCAGATTTTCCAGTTCGAAGCTCACTGTGAAATTCAACTAGCAGTCCTGATTCATTCAATCATATCTCAGCACACACAACTCCGATTCAGGTAATTCCAAAGCCACTTGAAAGCTAAGATACAAGGCTATAATTCTTAAGAAGACATCGACAACCAAATCTGTGACAGCCCCACCTCCCCGTAAGGCGAACCAGAGGGTTCGGCGGACCGCCTACCCAGCTCTCGCCGGGACTCAGTCGAACCTCAATCAAATCCGAAATAAAACCACAAGATCAAACGAAATAACAATCCAAAACTTAAAGCAAAACTTATATACATTTCTATCTCAAAAAGAAGTACAAATATCGAATATACAAAGGTTCTCAATTCGTCATACATCCAGCCCGTGCCAAGCACTAGGGCGAGAACCATTACAAAACAAAAACTAGACTAGGCTAACTTACATTGGGCTCTCGTCCTTGCTCGCATCCCCCTGTTAAGGAAAACAAAACTAAAGGGGTGAGCTAAAAGCTCAGTGAGGTTCCGAACACATATTCAACAACAAAGCCAATACATTAACCATCGATAATCAATAATTCAAGAAACATTTACAATGGAAAGCGATAATAACACATACATTAAAAGGATACGGGCTCACAGGAAGCCATTTGTTCGTTCGTTCGTTCTCCTGTCATTCCCCTTATTCCTCCAATCATTTGGAAATGCATTTTTGTAAGTAAAACCCTCGTTCGATCGTTCATTTCATTCACCCCCTCCTGGACGTTGGCCAGGCTCCACCAACCTACAAGGTAATACTCAAGTATACCAACGTTCACATCCAGGGTCACCATGTCACCCGACCGAGTCCGCTTCTGGCTCGAGTCGATCGGTAACGAAGGGCAGGGCCCAGTTCAGCCAAATCGTTGAAAATTCACGTTTCATTTAGGTCGAGCCGATAAAGTACACGCTCGCCTAGAAAATTCGTTTTGGAAATCATTGGAAACACTTAACACATTATCAAACAATAACAACAAGTCATGAAGTCAAGGAGAATATAACAAACAAGGAACACTCACCTATTTACGCAAAACAACGTGCAAAATATTCTTCCGGATATTATCCTTAGTCACCGAGAAAACCTAAGATTAAACGATAAAGAATATTGCAGCTCATCTAGCACAAACAATTAGGTGAAATCAAAGAAACTCAACAATTGATGAGTAGAACGTATAAAAAGACTTCAAAGTGAAACGAGGACATTTGGACCCGCGGACAAGAATAATTAGGGTTTCGTAGACCAAACGTAAAACCAAACTAAAGACAAGTCGGAATCCAACTAGATAGGCTAAGAAATACTGTTTTCGGAATCGTTTATATGGTTCAAAATCAGCTCATATTCAAATAGATATTATACACTAAAGGTCTTAATGAAATTCATGAACAAAAGGAGGTCAAAATACCCAGGAAAACCCTAAACCGCTCCTCTTTATTTGGGTAAGAGTAAGTACACATTTGGAGTTTCCAATTGAAGAAGGATCATGTTTTAAGATGGAAAACGGTCATAGTATTTGCCAAACGAAGAATATACAAGTTCAAATAGAAACTTAGCCCTCGAGCGAAAATTTGGGCAGCACGCCCTTTGTATTTACCTATTTCCCAGCCATTTGTGGCTTCATTGTTTTCCTCAATCAATCCCAACATTACACACAACATAAATAGCCACTCAATAGGCTCAATGTCATATGATTACCAAATCAAGCTAGGACATGTGCGGAAATGACGGTTAGGTTGGAAAACAAAAGGCAGATTTGCTGTTGCTTAGCGGAACTAACACAACTGAAGCGACACTAGTCGGATTGAGATGCAATTAACACCGTTTCGAAGCTAAGAGAAAGGGCTACAATGTTGAAGAAGGCCACTCAGTCCAGTTTGCAATGTATCTAGGTCAAATTTACCAAAACAACCCCAGATTTTCCAGTTCGCAGTTCAACTAGCAGTCCTGATTCATTCAATCATATCTTAGCACATACAACTCCAATTCAAGTGATTCCATAGCCATCCGAAAGCTAAGATACCAGGCTAAATTTCTTAAGAAGACATCGACAACCAAATCAGTAGTATTCCTGGTCAAACTAACCAATTACAGAAGCGGATTATCAGTTTCAGACAGAAACAGGGCAGCAGGGGTATTTCGGTCTTTTGATAGGTTACGTTGCTCCGATTGGGCTGAAATTTTGCAGACAACTATAAAACATCATTCTCTACAACTTTCATGTTTTACCCCAAGGCTAATTCAGCCTCTAACTAAGGAAAACAGTACCGGGCAGAAAGGGGTTAATTGAAACCCTAAGTCCGAAATTTCCTTTCAAAGCGGAAATTTTCCGCAAATAGCCACAATTTACGCACTATGGCTTCATTCTAGACCATTACCAACCATCATCCATGGCCACATAATAATAAACATAGAAAAACAGAAAAATCATGAATAAATAGAAAAATTCACCAATCTCAACCAAAATCATGAAATATCACCTAAAACTAGCTCTTTAACTGACACAAGCCACTAATTGAACATCATTACGAAGAAAAGAGGAGTTCCTTAGCTACTTACCTTATCAACTCAAGAAAGGAGACCACTTAGCACCTTAGCCTTCCAAACCACTTCACTAATCACCTCACAATCACTAAACTAAGGGTTTTTATGGAGAAAATTCAAGATTAAACGGTTGAACTTGAAGATTGAGCAAGATTAGAACCAAGGAAGTTGAGAGAGTTTTCTTCTTTTCCTCTTGAAGAGATCCGGCCAAGAAGCTTGAAAATAAAGATGATATTTGGTCAATTTTTGATTTAATTGGTAAAGTAAGAAATTGGTCAAAGTCCAAAGGTTAATTACTAAGTGACACTTGTCACTTTCATTAAATGCATGGCTATCCTTTTGTCCCTCGCACACCAACTCATTTAGTAACCTCTAGTTATCTCTTAACACCTGTTAAAATAAACCCGGTATCCAAAACTTAACCTAACTGGCCGAATTTTTCCGAACTTTCCGCACTAGCGGGTCCCACATCCGGTATACGCTCTTAATTTCTCAAAAGCTAACCGATACTAGAAAAATCATCGAAAAACTATATTTACTCATACAAATTACCTAGAAAATTTTCCTAATAAAGAAAATGCAGAATCACATGCAAATAATTAACATAAAACCTAGGAAATAAGAAAATGTACGGGTTCTCACACCCTCTTTCCCTTAAAAGAATTCGCCTTCGAAATTTTTACCTTCAGATGGCTCAGGAGTTTGTTGGTTGTCTACAGCATATACCCTTGCCGGTACTTTTGTTCGGTTCCCTCTTTCATTCGCTTGTTTTGATTTAGTGCCCTCCAGTTGCTGGGTACTACTTTCACGTGACTGTTTCCTCGGACAGTTGCTAACCTGGTGGTCACCACTTCCGCAAATCAAACACTTCCGGCCTTTCCTCCAACAATCACTCTCAGTGTGATTGGCCTTTTCACAGTAGCCACAAGTCAAGGAAGAAGCCACTTGTTGGCTTTTTTGAAAAATCTCCCCATGGCCTACTTGACTTCCTTTTGTAGATCGTTCATCTAACGCCCCTATTGTCCATGGTGGGTGGGACAAAAAGTTCACTTTCTGCACTTTGGAAAGGACTATCGATTCACTTGGTTTTTCAGTCACACTACCAGGTGTACCCCTTTTCCGATTTTGGGAGGCTTTTATCTGTGCTTTTGCATTCTCCATTCGTTGGGCTTTCTCAAGGGCCTCCGTAAACGTATTCACTTGAACCGCTGCTAGTGCTTCTTGAATTCCCAGATTCAATCCCTGTATAAATCGTCTTACCCTTCTCGGTTCCGTGGCCACTAATTCGGAAGCAAACTTGGATAGTTTGGTAAACTTCGTTTCATATTCGGCCACACTTAAGGTTCCCTGGCGTATTCCAATAAACTCATCCTCCCTCCTTTCTTGGACTAAAGGTGGGAGATACTTTTCATTAAATTCCCTTAGGAAGTTAGCCCATGTCCATACAGTTTGTTCTCTTTCCCACTTTGCCTTAATCACGTTCCACCATGCTCGGGCCGGTCCTTCAAATTGAAATACCGCAAAGTTCACTTGCCTTTGTTCGGTATAGTTCAAAGCTGCAAAGATGTTGATCATGGCCTCCAGCCACTGTTCGGCTACATCCGGATCAGACCCTCCAAGGAATTTCGGAGAAGCAAACTTCTGAAACCTCTCAAGAGCCCGATCTTCTCCTATTTCAGGGTTCGGAGGTTGATTCACAGGTATTTGACCTTGTTGGTCCACCAACCTTGCTAAGATGTTTGTCATTTGTTGAATTGCCGTCGCCATTTGGTCCCCGGCTTCAACTCTCGGTCCTTGCTCTTGTGCAGCTGTTGTTTCCCTTTCCTCTCTTGGCTCTTGAGCTCGTTTATTCCCACGGCCACGTTCACGTCCATGACTACATCTCCCGTCCATATATATGTTTTCCTTCTCTCTTTTCTTTTCTATCCCCCCCCAAAAAGGTAATTTAGTAAATAAACACAGTAAAATGACTAAAGTAACAAATTTCAGCATACCAAATACACAATTAAACATATACACACATAACACACCATATATCAAGAAGACAGATGATCAAATACACAAAGGCATGTCAAATTAGACAGATAATCATATGCACAAATACACCAACTAACGTCATGTGTAACAATAATATAAGGGCAAATCAAAAGAAAAGGTGATATCGTCCTAGTTTCAGCTGAATAACCCCGTCCAGTCTCTCACGTCACTACTATCCAAACTAGATATCCATTGACCTCTTGTGCTCATTCTAGCCAGACAAAGCCTGTTCATGTTCTCAAAATGCAAGTCTCAAGTACCTAGTAGCTAGCATCGCCTCAACTCTGGAGTACTCGGGCACGAGAATCCGAAATAAGATAATTCACATCTCGAGCTGGCCAGTCCCAAGAGTAAACTATCTACAATCGAAATTCCCACCTGACGTACCTATCTATGGTCGTCAAATGTCATAAGAACATTTAAGGCCTATAACAATTCACAATTCATAGCTTATGCTCGAACGAGCACTTAATCCTTCATACCTATTCACCACTCAGTCCAGGCGCACTCCGCGCAGAGACCACGTGAAGCAGGCTCTGATACCACCTGTGACAGCCCCACCTCCCCCTAAGGCGAACCAGAGGGTTCGGCGGACCGCCTGCCCAGCTCTCGCCGGGACTCAGTCGAACCTCAATCAAATCCGAAATAAAACCAAAAGATCAAACGAAATAACAATCCAAAACTTAAAGCAAAACTTATATACATTTCTATCTCAAAAGGAAGTACAAATATCGAATATACAAAGGTTCTCAATTAGTCATACATCCAGCCCGTGCCAAGCACTAGGGCGAGAACCATTACAAAACAAAAACTAGACTAGGCTAACCTACACTGGGCTCTCGTCCTTGCTCGCATCCCCCTGTTAAGGAAAACAAAACTAAAGGAGTGAGCTAAAAGCTCAATGAGGTTCCGAACACATATTCAACAACAAAGCCAATACATTAACCATCGATAATCAATAATTAAAGAAACATTTACAATGGAAAGCGATAATAACACATACATTAAAAGGATACGGGCTCACAAGGAGCCATTTGTTCGTTCGTTCGTTCTCCTGTCATTCCCCTTATTCCTCCAATCATTTGGAAATGCATTTTTGTAAGTAAAACCCTCGTTCGATCGTTCATTTCATTCACCCCCTCCTGGACGTTGGCCAGGCTCCACCAACCTACAAGGTAATACTCAAGTATACCAACGTTCACATCCAGGGTCACCATGTCACCCGACCGAGTCCGCTTCTGGCTCGAGTCGATCGGTAACGAAGGGCAGGGCCCAGTTCAGCCAAATCGTTGAAAATTCACGTTTCATTTAGGTCGAGCCGATAAAGTACACGCTCGCCTAGAAAATTCGTTTTGGAAATCATTGGAAACACTTAACACATTATCAAACAATAACAACAAGTCATGAAGTCAAGGAGAATATAACAAACAAGGAACACTCACCTATTTACGCAAAACAACGTGCAAAATATTCTTCCGGATATTATCCTTAGTCACCGAGAAAACCTAAGATTAAACGATAAAGAATATTGCAGCTCATCTAGCACAAACAATTAGGTGAAATCAAAGAAACTCAACAATTGATGAGTAGAACGTATAAAAAGACTTCAAAGTGAAACGAGGACATTTGGACCCGCGGACAAGAATAATTAGGGTTTCGTAGACCAAACGTAAAACCAAACTAAAGACAAGTCGGAATCCAACTAGATAGGCTAAGAAATACTGTTTTCGGAATCGTTTATATGGTTCAAAATCAGCTCATATTCAAATAGATATTATACACTAAAGGTCTTAATGAAATTCATGAACAAAAGGAGGTCAAAATACCCAGGAAAACCCTAAACCGCTCATCTTTATTTGGGTAAGTGTAAGTACACATTTGGAGTTTCCAATTGAAGAAGGATCATGTTTTAAGATGGAAAACGGTCATAGTATTTGCCAAACGAAAAATATACAAGTTCAAATAGAAACTTAGCCCTCGAGCGAAAATTTGGGCAGCACGCCCTTTGTATTTACCTATTTCCCAGCCATTTGTGGCTTCATTGTTTTCCTCAATCAATCCCAACATTACACACAACATAAATAGCCACTCAATAGGCTCAATGTCATATGATTACCAAATCAAGCTAGGACATGTGCGGAAATGACGGTTAGGTTGGAAAACAAAAGGCAGATTTGCTGTTGCTTAGCGGAACTAACACAACTGAAGCGACACTAGTCGGATTGAGATGCAATTTACACCGTTTCGAAGCTAAGAGAAAGGGCTACAATGTTGAAGAAGGCCACTCAGTCCAGTTTGCAATGTATCTAGGTCAAATATACCAAAACAACCCCAGATTTTCCAGTTCGCAGTTCAACTAGCAGTCTTGATTCATTCAATCATATCTCATCACATACAACTCCAATTCAAGTGATTCCATAGCCATCCGAAAGCTAAGATACCAGGCTATATTTCTTAAGAAGACATCGACAACCAAATCAGTAGTATTCCTGGTCAAACTAACCAATTACAGAAGCGGATTATCAGTTTCAGACAGAAACAGGGCAGCAGGGGTATTTCAGTCTTTTCATAGGCTACGTTGCTCCGATTGGGTTGAAATTTTGTAGGAAACTATAAAACATCATTCTATACAACTTTAATGTTTTACCCCAAGGCTAATTCGGCCTCTAACTAAGGAAAACAGTACCAGGCAGAAAGGGGTTAATTGAAACCCTAAGTCCGAAATTTCCTTTCAAAGCGGAAATTTTCCGCAAATAGCCACAATTTACGCACTATGGCTTCATTCTAGACCATTCCCAACCATCATCCATGGCCACATAATAATAAACATAGAAAAACAGAAAATTCATGAATAAATAGAAAATTTCACCAATCTCAACCAAAATCATGAAATATCACCTAAAACTAGCTCTTTAACTGACACAAGCCACTAATTGAACATCATTAAGAAGAAAAGAGGAGTTCCTTAGCTACTTACCTTATCAACTCAAGAAAGGAGACCACTTAGCACCTTAGCCTTCCAAACCACTTCACTAATCACCTCACAATCACTAAACTAAGGGTTTTTATGGAGAAAATTCAAGATTAAACGGTTGAACTTGAAGATTGAGCAAGATTAGAACCAAGGAAGTTGAGAGAGTTTTCTTCTTTTCCTCTTGAAGAGAGCCGGCCAAGAAGCTTGAAAATAAAGATGATATTTGGTCAATTTTTGATTTAATTGGTAAAGTAAGAAATTGGTCAAAGTCCAAAGGTTAATTACTAAGTGACACTTGTCACTTTCATTAAATGCATGGCTATCCTTTTGTCCCTCTCACACCAACTCATTTAGTAATCTCTAGTTATCTCTTAACACCTGCTAAAATAAACCCGGTATCCAAAACTTAACCTAACTGGCCGAATTTATTCGAACTTTCCCCACTAACGGGTCCCACATCCGGTATACGCTCTTAATTTCTCAAAAACTAACCGATACTAGAAAAATCATCGAAAAACTATATTTACTCATACAAATTACCTAGAAAATTTTCCTACTAAAGAAAATGCAGAATCACATGCAATTAATTAACATAAAACCTAGGAAATAAGAAAATGTACGGGTTCTCACAAAATCAGTAGTATTCCCGGTCAAACTAACCAATTACAAAAGCTGATTATCGGTTTCGGACAGAAATAGGGCAGCATGGGTATTTCGGTCTTTTCATAGGCTACGGAGGTCGGATTGGGCTGAAATTTTGTAAGCAACCATAAAACATCATTTTCTACAACTTTCATGTTTTGGTCTAAGGCTGGTTCGGTCTCTAGCATACTGAAACAGAAACGGGCATAACTGAACCATAAGAAACCGATATTCTGGAAATTTTCTCCATTCAAGGTATAACTCTCATTTTAAGCTTGAAACCAGCACTACAACCTCATATACAAGCTTATATGCATCATATACCATCCATACAGCAAGTATAAGAAGAAAATCATTCAAACCCAAAGCTGAAATTTTACACTACAAAGCTGGAATTGACCAAATCTACTACTAAACCATGAGATCTACCCAACAAACCATAACTTTCACTTGTAAACCATTAAGTAGTACAACCGTGAACTAATACCTTCCTTACCTAGTATTGGAGAAGCACAACAGCCTCTAGGAAGCTTGAACCACCAAAACTCTCCACTCCAAGATAGCAATCCACCTTCCTAATCAACTTCCATGGATTATTTGGTGAATCTATCGGTTAGTTTGCAAGATTGAGCAAGAAATCAAGATGGAATGAAGTGTTTCTTTCTCTCCTTTTCTCTCCTCACTCTCACAGCCAAATGTGCAGAAATGAAGAAGAAATGCAGCCCAAGGAAAGATAAGAAAGCAAGAAAAAGGCTTGGTCAAAGTTTAACACATGTCACAATTTGATTGGTGGTCAAAATTTTCTTTTCTCTCTCTTGTTTTTTTTGTCCAACTTTTCGGCTGCTTTATCAGATATTTTGGGGCTGATTTGACTCAATTAATAGCAAGGGTATTAAGGTAATAAATTGGTGTTCACGTGGTGCACTCACTCGGTAACAAACGGTGCACGTCGGTTCTACTCGTTTTTCCTTAACTCGCACGTACTAGGATTTTTACTTATAATTCACTAACTCATTATTCTCACTTCTAATCTCATATTATTTCTCATCTAAAACTCACTCTTAATTACTAAATTTAGTACACAAACCTCCACACTTAATCACATTACCAAAATACGTGAAAACTCTAATTTACCCGAATTATAAAACTAAGGGTAAAACTCTTAATTCTATTCTTTATTCTAACCCTCGAGGATGTAAGTAAGTAGTATAGCTATAATAAGGTAATGTATTTCAAATAAAAGGGAATTTTACAATTCCATAGAATAAAATTAGGGTTTTGAGTCAAATATGAGGGATTTAAACACAACCTGTTAGTCACAAGTAAACTAGGGTTTTAAAGTACAAGTAGGGTTTCTAGTCTTTAAAATAAACAATGTTTTAAAACAAAAATAAAATAAAGAAACCGTAATGTCCTCTTTGAGACTAAACAAAAACATTATCCTAAAAGTCGAGGTATCACAATCTCCCCTCCTTAAAAGAATTTCGTCCTCGAAATTCTAACCTTTAATTCAAACATTCCTGATATCTCTTCTGTCTTCTGACCTAGTTTCACTGGTCATTACATATTCCTTCTGGTAGAAGATCCATACCCTAACCCACTCTCTCGTGTACACTTATAAACTTGCACAAGAAGAAACCAGGTGGTTATCCAAATTCCACCAAAATTCGTATACAAGTACAGAACTCACATTTTTGTTCCCTAAAATTCCATATAGAATTCAAAACTTAAAGAGAAATCAAAGTCAAGTTCCTATGCGGTATCACAGAGGTGTAGAAAATCGATACAGAGGTATAGAAAATAGAAAAATAGTTAACCAGTAGTTAAAATGAGTTCATAAGAAATTCATGTATATCCGTAATCAAATAAAAAAAAATCATAGAAACACGAAATCAAAGTATGTAGGTACCGAAGATCCAAAACAATTATAATACCAGCACCTTAACGTGTGCAACGATCACAAATCTAACTATCATATACATAACCCTAACCAAACGTGCACAAGACTAATCCATGACAACACTCACTGATCTATTTTCCTTAATTAGTTCAATCTCAAATCCAATCCTAGAATCTTTCATGCCTTGACGTTTACCATCCAAATTTATCTCAAGTTCAATCGAGATATAGTTCTTTATTCTAGTGTTTTCCAGTTTTGGTATTCGGGTACAAGAATCCGAAACTAGGAGCATTCACATCTCAGGCCGTACGCTCCCAAGTGCAAATCATCCAAGTTAAGATTCCTACCCAACATACATATCTAAGGTCCTCAATAACAGATATTTGTTCCACACTTAACAAGCCAATCCCCACAGTCCGAGAACCTTCTCCCGGCACGAGCTCGATAGGAGTTCTGATACCATCTGTGACGGCCCCACCTCACCCTAAGGCGAACCAAAGGGTTCGGCGGACCGCCTGCCCAGCTCTTGCCAGGACTCACTCACTCGCATCAATTAAAATAAGGTGCAACCTCAATAATAAATGAAATGACGGTTCCCAAGTTTGGAACATACAAATACATTCATTTCTATCCCAACCATCCATACAGTCCCAAATACATCAAAAGAGTTAAGTTCTCAGTACATTCAACCCTAATCGAGCGGCTAGTGCAAGTACAATTACAAAATTCAAAACAACTAGACTACGCTAGTCTATACACGTCTCACGCCTCGCTCGTACTCTTGTAAGGAAAACAAATGAAATGGAATGAGCTAAAAGCCCAGTGAGGTTCCAAATAGCAAGTTAACCCTTATTTAAAAGTGCAAGTATCATGTAACAAAGTAATGAGCATGAAAAGTTCATAAAAGTGAGCAATAATACTTCAAGTAGCAAATCTCAAAGTGAGCGAGTGAAAATTTTTTCAAAAGAAACAATAATCCAATAAACAATAATCACTCCAAAGTATAAGGATACGGATGGCTCTCAGGAGCCAAATTCCCCTTTGCATCACCAGAGCTTGATCAAGTAATAGTTGACACTCCGTCAACCTTCAAGTAAGTAACCAATCCAGTAGAGCACCACTTACGCTACTCTCCGTCCACCATTCACACCCCCTACTGGGCCCAAAATCCTCAATAAATATTGGTGGTAATACTCGAGTATTTCGATTAGTCGAGGAGATAACACTCCACTCGACATCAATAACTACCCATGGTTCGTTATCTAATCGACCAAGCCCTTGCCGGCTCGACTTGATTAACTAGCCAGTGGGGTTTGGGGTCCCCAAAAGTCGATGAGGTAACACTCCAATCAACTGAATTAAAATAAAAGTACGAAGACGGGAATGAGAGGCACCTCCCACTCGGATTGAGTGTGGTACATACTGCCGCTTCGCACTTACAACTCAAGTACAAATATATCAAATCAATTGCAACAATAAACAAGTATATATCATATTAGGGCAAGTGCGATAAAGTACACCCTTACCCGATCAACAAATCTCGTATCATGTATTTTCATGGATCAAGTATTAAAACAAGTGTCCAGTTCAACCAGATATTTGGAAGCACTCACCAAAAATCTAGTGCCTCTGAAAAATACGTTCAGGTCCAACTCCGTGGTTGGAGTCCAAATCTACGATAAAATATCATTTACGAATGTAAAATTTTCTAGAGTTCGAAACATAGGAGTTTCGCTTCAAGAAAATCTAGTAAATGCAACTCGTTTGAGTAGTATTCAAGATACTTATCAAATTCTAAGAAATTCATGCTCGCTCTTAAGACTTTGAAACTTGGAAACAATTATACTTTGAAATACCATTTGGGTCGACGAAATGGAGAAAAGTATATCTATTAGTCATAAATTTCATTTTTCCAAGGGTACAAGGTCGGCCAAGTTCTAACTTATATACCTCGATAAAAGAATGCGCAATATCCTAGATGGTTCAAATGGTATTCGCTCTCAAACCTTACTCAAGTCGCAAGCATATCTACCTAGTTCTCGAGCATAAATTTGGGCAGCACGCCCTTTGTATTTACCTATTTTCCAGCCATTTATGGCTTCATTCTTTTCCTCAATCAAACCCAAAGTTACACACAACATAATCTCATTTCATTAGCCGTCCAATAGGCTCAAGGTCATACAAGTACAAAATCAAGCTAAGAACATGTGCGGAAATGAAGTTTAAGTTAGGAAACAAAAGGCAGATTTGACATTGTTTTGCGTAACAGACACAACCGGAGCTACGCTTATCGGATTAGGGTGAAATTTATACCATTTCGAAGCTAAGACAGAGAGCTATAACTTTGATGAAGACTACTTAGTCCAGTTCTCATCCTGACTAGGTCAAAGTTACCAAAACAACCCCAGATTTTTCAGTTCGAAGCTCACTGTGAAATTCAACCAGCAGTCCTGATTCATTCAATCATATCTCAGCACACACAACTCCGATTCAGGTAATTCCAAAGCTATTTGAAAGCTAAGATACAAGGCTATAATTCTTAAGAAGACATCAATAACCAAATAAGTAGTATTCCCAGTCAAACTAACCAATTACAGAAGCTGATTATCAGTTTCGGACAGAAACAGGGCAGCAGGGGTATTTCGGTCTTTTCACAGGCTACAGAGGTCGGATTGGGATAAAATTTTGTAGAAAACCATAAAAAATCATTCTCTACAAATTTTATGTTTTGGGCTAAGGCTGGTTCGGTCTCTAACATACTCAAACAGAAACGGATAGAACTGAACCATAAGAAACCGATATTCTGGAAATTTTCTCCATTCAAGGTATAACTCTCATTTTAAGCTTGAAACCAGCACTACAACCTCATATACAAGCTTATATGCATCATATACCATCCATACAGCAAGTATAAGAAGAAAATCATTCAAACCCAAAGCTGAAATTTTACACTACAAAGCTGGAATTGACCAAATCTACTACTAAACCATGAGATCTACCCAACAAACCATAACTTTCACTTGTAAACCATTAAGTAGTACAACCATGAACTAATACCTTCCTTACCTAGTATTGGAGAAGCACAACAGCCTCTAGGAAGCTTGAACCACCAAAACTCTCCACTCCAAGATGGCAATCCACCTTCCTAAGCAACTTCCATGGATTATTTGGTGAATCTATCGGTTAGATTGCAAGATTGAGCAAGAAATCAAGATGGAATGAAGTGTTTCTTTCTCTCCTTTTCTCTCCTCACTCTCACGGCCAAATGTGCAGAAATGAAGAAGAAATGCAGCCCAAGGAAAGATAAGAAAGCAAGGAAAAGGCTTGGTCAAAGTTTAACACATGTCACAATTTGATTGGTGGTCAAAATTTTCTTTTCTCTCTCTTGTTTTTTTTGTCCAACTTTTCGGCTGCTTTATCAGATATTTTGGGGCTGATTTGACTCAATTAATAGCAAGGGTATTAAGGTAATAAAGTGGTGTTCACGTGGTGCACTCACTCGGTAACAAACGGTGCACGTCGGTTCTACCCGTTTTTCCTTAACTCGCACGTACTAGGATTTTTACTTATAATTCACTAACTCATTATTCTCACTTCTAATATCATATTATTTCTCATCTAAAACTCACTCTTAATTACTAAATTTAGTACACAAACCTCCACACTTAATCACATTACCAAAATACGTGAAAATTCTAATTTACCCGAACTATAAAACTAAGGGTAAAACTCTTAATTCTATTCTTTATTCTAACCCTTGAGGATGTAAATAAGTAGTATAGCTATAATAAGGTAATGTATTTCAAATAAAAGGGAATTTTAAGAAAAATGTGATGAATTTTACAATTCCATAGAATAAAATTAGGGTTTTGAGTCAAATATGAGGGATTTAAACACAACCTGTTAGTCACAAGTAAACTAGGGTTTTAAAGTACAAGTAGGGTTTCTAGTCTTTAAAATAAAACAATGTTTTAAAACAAAAATAAAATAAAGAAACCGTAATATCCTCTTTGAGACTAAACAAAAACATTATCCTGAAAGTCGGGGTATCACAGTATCGGGCCCGCCTGTCTTTTGTTTGAGGTGATACTGCTCGAGTATGCCAAGTAAGACCTCTTAATAGGTCAAGCTTTTATTTCTCATGGTTTGCCAAGGAGCCCGACCAATCCCATGCCGGCTCGAGTTCAGGGTTAGTCAGTGAGATTTGGGCGTCCCCCACTTAACACTTAAGAGTCGATGAGATTCACTCCCATCGACTTATGCAACCATAGCATAAATAATCACTTAAACACTTCACTTAAATTCACTTAACAAGTCACTTCAAGCAATTCAAGTATTTCATGTCACGAAATTCAAATACACTTCACTTAAATGAGAACGAGTGTGATAAAGTACACACCCGACTCAGCATTTTCAAAATATTCTATTATCAAAGCAATTAACACGTTTTCACACACTTGACACTCACCGAGTGATTCAAGTAGCAAGTACAAGCGATAAGTTAGGTGTCTCCTGTGAGATCCCCTTGAAGGTCCTCTTGAGTGCCTGAGCAATTAATAATAATCTATCACTTATAAACCCCAATTATCGAAGAAGATTATACTAGAGTACAATCTAAGAAAATCTCATGAAAATGAGCCCTATTTACTCGTAAATCGAGACTCAAAGGTGGGGTTTTAAAGCACAAGAGAAATCTGTTTTTTATCTCTAAATTCAAGTGTAAAACGATCATGTGATATCGAAGGAAAAAGGAGAATTCGAAAAACTCCATTTCCTTAAGTTTCGAAAATTTCAGCTTTGATACAAGATCTTTGAAGAATCGTATCTCACTCTTTACAAGTCCAAAATTAGAAAACTTGGTACCGTTGGAAACTTTTTCGAAAGTACTAAAAGTTCCTAGAAGACACTTTTCCATGATTCCAAATGGAAGACATTCAAAATTTGGCTCAAAGTTACTGTTTTAGGCTATTGAGGCAGTTTCGGGGTTGGTTTTTGGCTAACTTTGGAAATTCGGTAAAATTCACAGAATTTGAACTAGCCTCTCAAATTTGAAATTCGATTAGAGTTACAATCAAAGTTTAAAACAAAACAAGCGGAACAAGAATTGAAGTTTTTAGAACCAAGATATGGTGGCTCAAAGTTGCTGAAAAGTGAGACAGTTAGGCCAAATTCCAGATTTAATTCACTTACGTTGGGACTTTGGTTGAACATCGAAACGGACTCGGAAAGGCACCAAAATTAGCAGTATTACACTACCATATAAGGGCTATTCCTCTGTCAAATTTCATAGAAAAATACGTACAAAAACTCAGTTAACAAAATCACTAAAGTCCCATGAATTTCCAAGACAAATCTGTCTTTGTATGCAAATTTTCCTTTTCTAAATATTCGGCCAATGAAAACATCTCAAATACGGTTCATTTAGGTAGAAAATGTCTAAGAAGCATCCAAGATATGTTTGGTAGGTGATTAACACCAAGAATTTCGAAACAACAAGTCCCACTCAAGGTTAAGGCATCAACTAGCCAAAAGAGGGTTTTCAATCCCTGAATCAGTTTCGAACTTCGGCCACAACTCACTCAATTCAACTTGGAATTGAGCATAGTTAGTGGCGTTGAAAACTAAATTCATAAAGCTACAATTTCTCAGAAGAAATTGTTTTAAAAATCTATCCATAACTAGCTCATATTTGGGCATCAACTCGCTGCATAAAACAGAGCTTCCAGTAAAACGAGAAACAGAACAGGCAACTTTACAAGGTTGGTTCGGATCACTCAAGTGGAATCAGGATGTACATTTTATACCGTTGGAAATCTGGGAATATCTAGTTTCCAGTGCCACAAACAGCACTCGATTTCGACGTCGGAGCAAAAAGTTATAGCTGTTTGAAAAACACTGCCAGTGCAATACGGGAAAAATTCCAGTTTTGAATGAACTTTCTAAATCACCATATTTGGCCAACCAAATCACGTAATTTTTTGTGAAAACTTTCCAACAACCCATACAACGTATATACATCATAAACAAGTCAATAGAACTTCAAAAAAATACTCTAAAGGTCACGGCATTCACAGGGGCAGAAATGGAAAAATTCTCCCCTTCACTTCCTTCGAGCTTTCATCCATAATATCACTCATTTCTACTAATTTAAGCACTAATCCAACATTATTAACATCAAAACTCACAAAATCAGTCTACCAAGCCATAGTGGGAGTTCATAGAGCCCACTCACCAATTTTCCAATAATTTAAAGCTACCCATAAGAAATTATGAACTCATAAGTGCTAAACAACTTCCATAAGTCAAGATTTGCAAGGTTGATCGTCACTTACTTTCTTAGATGATTAAGGCAGAAATTTCGGTCCTCCTTGCTCAAGAAAAACCGTGGATTTGAAGCTCTTTTTGTAGCTTGAGTTGCTCTCCAAGTAGATTGCAAAGTGTGGTTAAAGTTTGAGGTGATTTGGTGGAAATTTAGTGATGAAATGAAGAAGAACTTGGAGGAGAAATTTGGTTCTTTTCTTCTTGATATGCACGGCTGGAATGGAGCAAAAAAAAGAGTGTTTTGGGCTCTAATGAAGCTTCCAAGATAAGCTAAAATGTGTGGTTCTAATTAATTCAAAAGTCAACTCTTTCTCCCGCGCGCACGCGTACGTTTTGTGCTGGATTCCTCTCGAGTTTGTTGCACTAGTGCACTAAACCTGTAACAGCCCCACTTTCCCCTAAGGCGAACCAAAGGGGTTAGCGGACTGTCTGCCCAGCTCTCGCCAGGACTACGGAGCAGTTACAAGCGTTCTAATACGTTTCGGGAATGCAAAAGTGCGCTCGGACAGGTCACAAGTATCAAAATAACAAAATAAAAAAAAATGAAAAAACTGAATAGTAACCTGGACAGCAGAATCCGGCCGGAATCTGGCCGGATTAGCGGCCGGATTCTTGGCCGGATACTGTCCAGTGAGCAACTTCACGGATTCAAAATTTTCCAAGCAATCCGGCCGACAATCCGGCCAGTTTCTGGCCGGATTCCTGGCCGGATTCAGTCCAGTGCCTTTCCGTCAAAATTTTTTTCTTTTGCCGTTTGAAAGCCGAAACGTTCAGAAGTTCATCCAAACATCAACTTAACATATATACATGGAAATCCAACATTGTCAAGCCAAAATGGCATACCAAGAGATCCATTTAGTTCATTCACATACAATAGCCATTTACACACCAAACATTGGTGAAACAAAACACATAGGGTTTCACCCTCAAGGAGCTATTCAAAATACATGTACATGAGCTCAACTTGTCATTCAACTATTACAACCTTTTCCAAAAGTATTCATTTTCCTGTAAGGAAAACAAATGGAACGGAGTGAGCTAAAGCTCAGTGAGCAACTATCACAATAGCAGTTAAGATCACATAAGCATAACCATTCAATTCAAGTATGCAATTTCGAAGTAAGCAATTCAGTGAAAGGATACGGTCGGCTCTCAAGAGCCCATTTCCACGCTTACATTCTTGATCCACACTCATTGACCCTCCGTCAATGTTAAAAGTACCAAACCGTAGACCTCACTTCACTTCCATTCCTTCCACCCAACATACCCCAACCGGGCCCGCACTCCATTCAGTCATTTTGGTAATACTCGAGTTTACCGGAACCAAGGGTCTCATTACCACAAGGTTCCCCAGTACAGTCCCCGTGGCATGATAATTTTCACGACCAAGCCCTCGCCGGCTCGATCCAATTAACTACCATACGGGGTTGAGCTCATAAATGCAGTAAGGCCGTTGGACATTGTCCAAATGACATCAATTCAGTTTCCATGAAATGGAATTCACCAACCAATATATCCAGTTCAGTAATGCAATAAAACGGTAGCCATTCAGTGACAATATCAAAAGAGGTGAGGGCGGTCAAGTACACCCTCACCTTAATCAATTCCAATATGCAAATAAGCCTTCAAGGCATCACATAAACATTTAGCAAAGCCACATAGTAACCATGTAGTGAGTAGTATACTCACCAAATGAGAAAGTGGTGTTTCATACACCGCGATCACCAAAACGTCGTGAGCTACCGTCACGCCCTAGAATCACACAACAAATGCAATGAGACTCGAGAACGAGTCACCAAACAATGCTAAACACAACCCCAATAGGGTTTCATATGCATAAGTAGGCATGATAGCAAACCAGAAATTAAGATATGGCCTTAACTTAAGCCTTGATAGAAAAACCGTGTTTGAGCGTATATTGCGGTAATGGCGTCAATTTCACTACGGTTATCGGTTGGGGGTGTAAGACCCACCATTTCGAAGCTATGAAACAGGGCTACAACAATGTAGAAGGGCACTCAATCCAGTTCCTAGCTTAACTAGGTCAAAATTGCAAAATACTAAACCAGAATTACTAAAACAGGTTTGCAAAACACAGAAAACTGTAATCGGTATATCTCAGTCCATATAAGTCCAAATGCCGAAATTCCAAAGGCATATGTTAGCTAAGACATTCAGCTACATTTCATCAGAAGACACCAAGTCCAAAATCCAAACCAATTCCAGTCAAAATAGCCAATTACTATTGCAGTTTTCGCATTCTGTCCAAAGCAGAACAGCTACAGTAATTTCGTCATAACTCACTCCACACTAATCCAAATGCCCTGAAATTTTACAGGCATCTCCATCACATCAATACCTACAACTTTCATGTTTTGAGCAAAGTCAAATTCGGCCTCTAACCCTATGATCAAAAACCGGACAGAATTGGGAAATTAAGAACCCTAACTTTTCAATTTCACACCAAATCCAAAATTGATTACATTTAACCACATTTCACACTCACTAGAGTCATTTCCAACCATTACAATTCATCATACAAGGCCACAACATTCATTTCATATTAAACCAGAAAAATTCCCAATAAATTAAAAACTTCACCAAAACTCTTCAAACCAAGATTAAAACCAGAAATTTCAGCACTCTTATCACTAATAAGCACAACATAAGCATCATTAGGTGTAGTAGGGTGTTTCAAACTTCACTTACCAAGAACCAAGAGAGAGGAAGATGTGGAGCACCTTAGTCCTTCAAACAAAGTTCACCAAACAACTTACTATCACTAGAAGGTAAGATTGTATGGAGTAAAACTAACTTAAGCACTTGATTTGGTGGATTTTGGATCAATTGGAAGCTTGAAAATGATGGAGTTCTTCTCCTTCTTGAGCTTGGAATGGCCGGCCAACACAAGGTAAGAAATGGTGAATTTTTATGATTTTTTTGAGATATTTAACCTTTGGTCAAAAAAGTCAAAATTTGGAATAGTAATTCTTAAAAGGCATCCAATGAGAAAATGACATGTGGCACTCTATTAAATGCATTCTTATCATTCTTTTCTCTCTCACATCAATCACTTCACACACACTACTTATCTCTTAACACCCGATAAATTTTTCACAGTATCCGAAACTTAACCGTATTGGCCGAATTTTTCCGAACTTTTCGCACTAGTGGGTCCCACGTCCACTATTTACTCTTAATTTTCTAACAATTCTCCAATGCTAGAAAAAACATCTTAAAACTATAATTGCTCATAAAATCCACTAAGAAAATATTTCTAAGCCAGATAATGCCGAAAACATGCAATTAAGGGGAAATAAACCCTAGGGAAAATATTAGGGTTTTACGGGTTCTCACACTCTCCCCCCCTTAAAAGAATTTCGTCCTCGAAATTCCTTATCATTGACTACTCTGGGATTAAATTGAGCATTATACTTGGCTAACAGATCTGTGCCCATTCACTGGCCAGGTTCAGTAAATTCTTACCTTCCACGTCCTCTAATGGGTCAAAGACTTGATGTTGTTCTAAGGAGTACACCCGAGAGGACACTTTGGATCCATCCTTGTCTCCCTTCAACTGGTCAGGGTGGGTTGTAGCTGGTGGCAGAGTCCCTTCCCGCTCGCGCAGGCGAGCTGGACAGTTAGCAATTTGGTGTTCGGCACTCCCACAGAGCAAGCATTTTCCTTCTTTCCTCCAGCAATTGTCCTCCGAGTGGTTTAGTTTCCCGCAATACCCGCAGGGTCCACGTGCTGCAGAAGCTAAGCCTCCTCTTGACGGCCTCTCTGGTGACACTCCTGGCATCCTCACTCCTCCCGTTCCTCGTCCAAACTTGGGAGGGGTACTTTCATCCTCCTGCCCTGAACTACTTCCAGGAAATCCTCTTTTTTTTGTCTGGAAATTTTTCACCTGGAGCCTAGCATTCTCTACTCGTTGGGCTTTTTCCATTGCCTCGCTAAACGTGGTGATTTGAGCCGCCGCGAGGTCTTTCTGGATCTCAACGTTCAAACCCTGAATGAAGCGCCTAACCCTCCGTTGCTCAGTCATAATTAGCTCAGGCGCGAATTTGGACAGGCGGGTAAATTGACTCTCGTACTCCGTCACAGTCTGAGCCCCTTGCCGGAGCCGGATAAACTCGTCCTCCTTCCTCTCCTGGACTAGAGGAGGGAAAAACTTGGCATTAAATTCCCGGATGAAGTTCACCCACGTCCTCGGTGTCTGCTCCCGTTCCCATTTCTGCCTAATTACGTTCCACCAGGAACGGGCTGCCCCCTCAAGCTGGAACACGGCAAAAGTCACCTGCCGTTCGTCAGAGTAGTGTAAGGCTGCAAATATGTCAACCATCTTTTCAAGCCACCTCTCGGCAACGTCCGGGTCGGGTCCCCCAACAAACTTTGGCGGAGCGAACTTTTGAAAACGTTCGAGAGCTCTATCTTCGCTCTCGATATGATGGCCAGGGTTTCCGGGGTTTCCAGGGTTAAGGTTTGGGTTCTGGGCTTGTTGCTGCACTACTTGTGCTAGCAGGTCTGTCATTTGCTGCATAGCAGCTGCTATTTGCACATTAGGGTTTACTTGCGGTTCCAGATTGGGTCCAGTAGAGGTTTCCCCCGTACCCCTAACCGGTGTGGGTTGCCTACCCCTGCGTCCACGGCCTCGACCACTTCGGGTGCCTTCCATCAAATCTAAGTCAATCTAGGTCATCAAATAAATTCACTGTTAAAGGGCACCTAACCCTCCTTTCCGTAGCACCGTAGCACCAGACAGGAACAAGGAAACAAGAATAAACAACTCAAACATTTACCGCGAAGAGCATTTAAAAACATAACACACATATACATAGATCACATAACCAGGTTAAGCAATTATACGGAACAGTCAGTCAAGTACATACGAAGTCATTCCATAAAACAAAAGGGTCCTCCAAAAGTACTATAGACACTTAGATCTCAAGTACAAAAGAACTCACGAAAAGCTTTTCCCCTTCTAGGGCTTCGTCCAAATATTTATATCTTAATCAAGGTCGATCACGCTTAACCACCCGAACAAACCACACGAAGTTCCATAGAATCGTCTTTTCTAGTTCACCAAATCCTTTCTAACCTAGGCCTTCATATCTTTCGTATCCGGGCGCAAGAATCTCGTTTAAGATAATTCACATCTCGAGCCGGCCGGTCCCAAGAGTAAACCATCCTTATTAAAGATTCCTACCCGACATACATACCTAGCTTCCTCGAGTCCCATAATAATGATTCATACACTTATCACATGCCCGGTTCATAACTTACGCTCAAACGAGCACTTAGACATATTCATGAAATTAGGACCACAACACCACTTGGCCCAGTCTCACTCCGCGCAGAGACCACGCGACGTGGCTCTGATACCACTTGTAACAGCCCCACTTTCCCCTAAGGCGAACCAAAGGGGTTAGCGGACTGTCTGCCCAGCTCTCGCCAGGACTACGGAGCAGTTACAAGCGTTCTAATACGTTTCGGGAATGCAAAAGTGCGCTCGGACAGGTCACAAGTATCAAAATAACAAAATAAAAAAAAATGAAAAAACTGAATAGTAACCTGGACAGCAGAATCCGGCCGGAATCTGGCCGGATTAGCGGCCGGATTCTTGGCCGGATACTGTCCAGTGAGCAACTTCACGGATTCAAAATTTTCCAAGCAATCCGGCCGACAATCCGGCCAGTTTCTGGCCGGATTCCTGGCCGGATTCAGTCCAGTGCCTTTCCGTCAAAATTTTTTTTCTTTTGCCGTTTGAAAGCCGAAACGTTCAGAAGTTCATCCAAACATCAACTTAACATATATACATGGAAATCCAACATTGTCAAGCCAAAATGGCATACCAAGAGATCCATTTAGTTCATTCACATACAATAGCCATTTACACACCAAACATTGGTGAAACAAAACACATAGGGTTTCACCCTCAAGGAGCTATTCAAAATACATGTACATGAGCTCAACTTGTCATTCAACTATTACAACCTTTTCCAAAAGTATTCACTTTCCTGTAAGGAAAACAAATGGAACGGAGTGAGCTAAAGCTCAGTGAGCAACTATCACAATAGCAGTTAAGATCACATAAGCATAACCATTCAATTCAAGTATGCAATTTCGAAGTAAGCAATTCAGTGAAAGGATACGGTCGGCTCTCAAGAGCCCATTTCCACGCTTACATTCTTGATCCACACTCATTGACCCTCCGTCAATGTTAAAAGTACCAAACCGTAGACCTCACTTCACTTCCATTCCTTCCACCCAACATACCCCAACCGGGCCCGCACTCCATTCAGTCATTTTGGTAATACTCGAGTTTACCGGAACCAAGGGTCTCATTACCACAAGGTTCCCCAGTACAGTCCCCGTGGCATGATAATTTTCACGACCAAGCCCTCGCCGGCTCGATCCAATTAACTACCATACGGGGTTGAGCTCATAAATGCAGTAAGGCCGTTGGACATTGTCCAAATGACATCAATTCAGTTTCCATGAAATGGAATTCACCAACCAATATATCCAGTTCAGTAATGCAATAAAACGGTAGCCATTCAGTGACAATATCAAAAGAGGTGAGGGCGGTCAAGTACACCCTCACCTTAATCAATTCCAATATGCAAATAAGCCTTCAAGGCATCACATAAACATTTAGCAAAGCCACATAGTAACCATGTAGTGAGTAGTATACTCACCAAATGAGAAAGTGGTGTTTCATACACCGCGATCACCAAAACGTCGTGAGCTACCGTCACGCCCTAGAATCACACAACAAATGCAATGAGACTCGAGAACGAGTCACCAAACAATGCTAAACACAACCCCAATAGGGTTTCATATGCATAAGTAGGCATGATAGCAAACCAGAAATTAAGATATGGCCTTAACTTAAGCCTTGATAGAAAACCGTGTTTGAGCGTATAATGCGGTAATGGCGTCAATTTCACTACGGTTATCGGTTGGGGGTGTAAGACCCACCATTTCGAAGCTATGAAACAGGGCTACAACAATGTAGAAGGGCACTCAATCCAGTTCCTAGCTTAACTAGGTCAAAATTGCAAAATACTAAACCAGAATTACTAAAACAGGTTTGCAAAACACAGAAAACTGTAATCGGTATATCTCAGTCCATATAAGTCCAAATGCCGAAATTCCAAAGTCATATGTTAGCTAAGACATTCAGCTACATTTCATCAGAAGACACCAACTCCAAAATCCAAACCAATTCCAGTCAAAATAGCCAATTACTATTGCAGTTTTCGCATTCTGTCCAAAGCAGAACAGCTACAGTAATTTCGTCATAACTCACTCCACACTAATCCAAATGCCCTGAAATTTTACAGGCATCTCCATCACATCAATACCTACAACTTTCATGTTTTGAGCAAAGTCAAATTCGGCCTCTAACCCTATGATCAAAAACCGGACAGAATTGGGAAATTAAGAACCCTAACTTTTCAATTTCACACCAAATCCAAAATTGATTACATTTAACCACATTTCACACTCACTAGAGTCATTTCCAACCATTACAATTCATCATACAAGGCCACAACATTCATTTCATATTAAACCAGAAAAATTCCCAATAAATTAAAAACTTCACCAAAACTCTTCAAACCAAGATTAAAACCAGAAATTTCAGCACTCTTATCACTAATAAGCACAACATAAGCATCATTAGGTGTAGTAGGGTGTTTCAAACTTCACTTACCAAGAACCAAGAGAGAGGAAGATGTGGAGCACCTTAGTCCTTCAAACAAAGTTCACCAAACAACTTACTATCACTAGAAGGTAAGATTGTATGGAGTAAAACTAACTTAAGCACTTGATTTGGTGGATTTTGGATCAATTGGAAGCTTGAAAATGATGAAGTTCTTCTCCTTCTTGAGCTTGGAATGGCCGGCCAACACAAGGTAAGAAATGGTGAATTTTTATGATTTTTTTTGAGATATTTAACCTTTGGTCAAAAAAGTCAAAATTTGGAATAGTAATTCTTAAAAGGCATCCAATGAGAAAATGACATGTGGCACTCTATTAAATGCATTCTTATCATTCTTTTCTCTCTCACATCAATCACTTCACACACACTACTTATCTCTTAACACCCGATAAATTTTTCACAGTATCCGAAACTTAACCATATTGGCCGAATTTTTCCGAACTTTTCGCACTAGTGGGTCCCACGTCCACTATTTACTCTTAATTTTCTAACAATTCTCCAATGCTAGAAAAAACATCTTAAAACTATAATTGCTCATAAAATCCACTAAGAAAATATTTCTAAGCCAGATAATGCCGAAAACATGCAATTAAGGGGAAATAAACCCTAGGGAAAATATTAGGGTTTTACGGGTTCTCACACTACTGTAACGACCCCATTTTCCCCTAAGGCGAACCAGAGGGGTCAACGGGCCGTCTGCCCAGCTCTCGCCGGGACTCAGTCGATCACTACAGTCCTCAAACAAATACAGGATAAAATCTCAAATATATATCAAATATTCTAATATTTACATATCAAAAGCGAAGCGTCCACGCTTCCACTGCGCCACTCTGATCCTTGATCACAATTATTATACAGGAGGAAGTCCAAATCTTGACTATTACACATCCAATCAATTCTAAACGTTCAATACAATCCCATTATGAATGATTACACAAAAGGAAATACAAATTCAATCCATCAATTGAGATAATCCATGAATAAACACTACAAGCCCTTCCTTCGCCTTGAGTCCTGTGGAGGGGAATAAAACATTTTGGGGTGAGCTAGAAGCTCAGCGAGTAACCAATAAAATCAGTTATCAAATCAGGTTCACAATCATTCATTTCAATAATGCCATGCTTCAATAATCAATGCACTTTCATTTCTCTCGTGAGCCAGTGAAATCATGGTACTTAGACGGCCAACGCTCCACACAATCATTTATCATTGAACATTTAACATTAAACAGTGAGAATGAGCCCATTGGCGCTCTACAGGAACATTAAACGGTGGAGGAGACGTCGGGGTCCAGCACACGAATTCCAAGTACTCATTTGAGCCAAAACATGTCAAGAACTTATATGCCGGCACACAGGATATGCAATCAAAGAAACGATGCAAGAAACATTTTAAAGTACCGTTGGAAAGAGTTTAAGGTCACTCACCTCCACGGCTCATAATTCTCGTCCAATATAGCCAATTTCATCATTCAAGTCCAAGCCTTTTAACTTAACTCAAAGTCACCAATGCTATCCAAAATCGGACAGCATTTCCCCTTAATTCCTTTATTTTTCCAACCTACAAACAAACCCAATCACATGCAATTAACCACATTTGCTCATACAATTCGAAAACGATAAAACATATCCAATTAGGGCCTCAATTCCCCTCAATTGAGCCAATTAGAAGCTCATAAGCCAACCTTGGAAAAATTCCCCAATTGAAACCCTAAAACCAGAAATTTATACCATAAGCGTAAATTTCCCACAACCAATCACAATTAACGCACAATCACTTCATTTAACACCATTTCAAGCCATCATTTCAAGCCAACTAAGCATAATCATTTAAACTCAGAAAAATACCCAATAAATCAGAAATTCATCAATATTTCCTTAAACCCATAAAATACTCCACAATATAACACACATGGCCACCACAAACCATTAATTCACCAATACTAGAACAAAAGGAACTTGTATATCCAACTTACCTCAAATTCAAGAGAGTAATCAAACCAAAGCTTCCCCTTCAAAACCAATCCATCAAAAGCTTTAATCCACCATAGCAAACCCTTGTGTGAAATATTGTCCAAAACCATTGGTTAAAACTCAAGATTGAGTAAGAAATCAAAGCTAGAAAATTGAAGAGTTTTTCTTTCTCTCAAGGCCTCGGTTGAGCAGGAACAAAAAATGGAAGAAAAGACAACAAAAACCAGATATTTATGAAGGAAACAGCCGGTCAAACCTTCTGACCGGCTGTGACACGTCACAATCCGGCCGGAATCTGGCCGGATTTCCGGCCGGATTCTTGGCCGGATTCAAGGCCGAGGCTGATCAAAATTTTTTCAAAACTGCAAGGCAATCCGGCCAGCTATCCGGCCAGAAACTGGCCGGATTCTCGGCCGGATTTGACCCCTGCATTTTTCCGAAAATTTTCTTTTTCCTTTCCGAGTTGAAAACCTTTGCTACTCCGCTCGAACAACAACGCTATGTATCAAATAAAAACCCTCCGTCATACGGGGCGTCACAATCTCCCCTCCTTAAACGAATGTCGTCCTCGACATTCCACTTGCACTAATCAAGTCAAGAGAAGTCACTCAAGCACCCAAACAAGCACTAAGATTCAAACAACACGTACTCGTCTAAGTTTCAATCCTACAAGCAATCACTTATGTGTCCAACCATACCCACAGTCCGGCATCCTAAACTTTAAGCCTAGGATACACTACAGAGATCTGAAGCCTAAGCTCTGATACCAACTGTAACGACCCCATTTTCCCCAAAGGCGAACCAGAGGGGTCAACGGGCCGTCTGCCCAGCTCTCGCCGGGACTCAGTCGATCACTACAGTCCTCAAACAAATACAGGATAAAATCTCAAATATATATCAAATATTCTAATATTTACATATCAAAAGCGAAGCGTCCACGCTTCCACTGCGCCACTCTGATCCTTGATCACAATTATTATACAGGAGGAAATCCAAATCTTTACCATTACACATCCAATCAATTCTAAACGTTCGATACAAACCCAATAGGAATGATTACACAAAAGGAAATACAAATTCAATCCATCAATTGAGATAATCCATGAATAAACACTACAAGCCCTTCCTTCGCCTTGAGCCCTGTGGAGGGGAATAAAACATTTTGGGGTGAGCTAGAAGCTCAGCGAGTAACCAATAAAATCAGTTATCAAATCAGGTTCACAATCATTCATTTCAATAATGCCATGCTTCAATAATCAATGCACTTTCATTTCTCTCGTGAGCCAGTGAAATCATGGTACTTAGACGGCCAACGCTCCACACAATCATTTATCATTGAACATTTAACATTAAACAGTGAGAATGAGCCCATTGGTGCTCTACAGGAACATTAAACGGTGGAGGAGACGTCGGGGTCCAGCACACGAATTCCAAGTACTCATTTGAGCCAAAACATGTCAAGAACTTATATGCCGGCACACAGGATATGCAATCAAAGAAACGATGCAAGAAACATTTTAAAGTACCGTTGGAAAGAGTTTAAGGTCACTCACCTCCACGGCTCATAATTCTCGTCCAATATAGCCAATTTCATCATTCAAGTCCAAGCCTTTTAACTTAACTCAAAGTCACCAATGCTATCCAAAATCGGACAGCATTTCCCCTTAATTCCTTTATTTTTCCAACCTACAAACAAACCCAATCACATGCAATTAACCACATTTGCTCATACAATTCGAAAACGATAAAACATATCCAATTAGGGCCTCAATTCCCCTCAATTGAGCCAATTAGAAGCTCATAAGCCAACCTTGGAAAAATTCCCCAATTGAAACCCTAAAACCAGAAATTTATACCATAAGCGTAAATTTCCCACAACCAATCACAATTAACGCACAATCACTTCATTTAACACCATTTCAAGCCATCATTTCAAGCCAACTAAGCATAATCATTTAAACTCAGAAAAATACCCAATAAATCAGAAATTCATCAATATTTCCTTAAACCCATAAAATACTCCACAATATAACACACATGGCCACCACAAACCATTAATTCACCAATACTAGAACAAAAGGAACTTGTATATCCAACTTACCTCAAATTCAAGAGAGTAATCAAACCAAAGCTTCCCCTTCAAAACCAATCCATCAAAAGCTTTAATCCACCATAGCAAACCCTTGTGTGAAATATTGTCCAAAACCATTGGTTAAAACTCAAGATTGAGTAAGAAATCAAAGCTAGAAAATTGAAGAGTTTTTCTTTCTCTCAAGGCCTCGGTTGAGCAGGAACAAAAAATGGAAGAAAAGACAACAAAAACCAGATATTTATGAAGGAAACAGCCGGTCAAACCTTCTGACCGGCTGTGACACGTCACAATCCGGCCGGAATCTGGCCGGATTTCCGGCCGGATTCTTGGCCGGATTCAAGGCCGAGGCTGATCAAAATTTTTTCAAAACTGCAAGGCAATCCGGCCAGCTATCCGGCCAGAAACTGGCCGGATTCTCGGCCGGATTTGACCCCTGCATTTTTCCGAAAATTTTCTTTTTCCTTTCCGAGTTGAAAACCTTTGCTACTCCGCTCGAACAACAACGCTATGTATCAAATAAAAACCCTCCGTCATACGGGGCGTCACAAAACCTCTAATGCACTTGCATTCATACTATTATTATTCACTCTTAATGGTCTAAAAATAAAGGTCTAAAGTCCCTCAATTAATCGCGCGCGTAAAAACGCGTACTTCCGATTTGTGCGCGATAAAGTGAAATTTTCAAGAAATTCTTATAATGATAGTATAACTAACTAACACTTGAACACTTAAACATAAAAATACCTATTTTAAGACTAATGTACAAGTCTCCAATTTTTCAAACTCATTGTAGTCTCAAATCGGTTATTGCTTCCAAATGCGCATTCACTATTCTCACTTAACGAGCTTCCAAAAAATTAAATTTTGAAACAAGTCACTTTAAAAATATAATTAAGCTATAGATCTATGTAATTAGGTCTAAAAAGGTTAGAAAATAATATTCGGGGCAATTGGCCAAATAAATAATTAAATGAGCTAGAATTAGGAGTTTAAAATAAACAAATTTTTCGAGTCCTCACATCTCCCACCCGAATCGGTGTGATACATATTATCGCTTAGGGAACCGATTACAATTGTTTATGGTTCTCAGTCGACATGAGAGGTATCTCCCACCCGAATCGGTGCAGTACATGCTATCGCTTAGAGAACCGATTATTTGTTTAGGGTTTTGAGTCGACATAAGAGATACCTCCCACCCAAATTGGTGTGGTACATGCTATAGATCAGGGAACCGATTATAGCACTGAGATGGTATGAGAGGCACCTCCCACCCAGATTGGTGTGGTGCATACATCCGCTCAGGGCTTACGAGTTAGACATGTTTATAAACAATTACCGATCATATGTATTCCAGTAACAAGTATCGCATAATTAAAAGAAAGAGAGGACGAGTGAGTCCCCACGAGTATACACATAAGTCGAGGAGGTTCACTCCACTCGACATCACAACACAAATATGGTTTGCGATAGCAACACTTCACTTAATTCACATAGCAATTCACTTCACACAATTCGAATATCAATTCACATAGCACAATTCAATTGTAGCATCACTTAAGGGAGAGCGAGTGCGGTAAAGTACACACTCGTCTCAACAATTCCATAATACTCAATTAACAATTAAAGCATTTATCAACAATTTATGCACTTGACACTCACCAATCAAAATAGGGAGTAAGTGCTCAAATAACTCTTAGGCTTTCGCTTCGAGATCCTCTTGAAGGTCCCCTTGAGCGCCTGAGCAAATAACAATTGGCTATAACACACTATTACTTATAAATCCCTTATTAACAAGGGAGATTGTACACTTGTACAATCTAAGAAAATGTCATGAAATAGAGCTTTGCTTGCTCAAAATTTTAGGTTCAAAAGTGGTGTTTAATAACACAAGGAAAAACTGATTTCCTTCATGAAATCAAGTCTAAAACGGTCAATCAATATCAAAGGATAGGGAAGAGTTTCCAAAACTCATTTCCCAACAAGTTCGAAAATTCAGCTTTAAGGAACAATCTTTGAAAAATTGTATCTTACTCAGTAGGTCCATAATTGGAAAACTTTATACCGTTGCAAACTAGTTTCAAAGTACTAAAAGTTTCCAGAAGACACTTTTCCATGATTCTAAATGGAAGACATTCAAATTTCAGCTTAAAGTGGCTGACTTATACTTACAAGACAGTTTCAGTCTTAGTTTTCGGTAAACTTTGGGAATTCGGAAAAATTCATAGAATGTGAACTAGCCTCCGAAATTCATAACACAATAAGAAATCCAATCAAGGTTTCAAACACAACAAACGGAACTAAAATTGGAGTTTTGGGTGTCGAGATACATCAGTTCAAAGTTGGTCGCATTTTATAAACTGTTCTGTCATTTTTCAGGTTTGAAAGGTTATCTTTGAAGTATCATTTGGCTATCGATTTGGCATTGGAAATACACCAAACTTGGTACGCTAAATCTTCCATGTGTGAACAATATTTCTACCAAGTTTCATGCAAAAAATCTCATGGGAAGGCAGTCATTAAAACAACTCAAGTTCAAGAAATGTTCCAAGGCTAATCTGCCTTCTCACATTTCCTTCCTTTTTAAAAGTTTTGTTCCACACAATCAACCTCAATTAATTCAAGCGTCGAAACCAATGTTCCATAAACATCCAATAAGCAATTTAGAGGTAATTGACATCAAGGTTTCGAAATATAACTTCCCAAATCAGATTTGACCATTCGGCCAAGAGAAAAGGAAAAGTTTTCCAGATTTGAAAAGAAACTTTGGGACATCATTTGTATATCGAAATGGTCTTAGATTGACACCAAAATTGGTACAATTCAACTTCCATATGAGGACTACTCCTCTATCAAATTTCATTTGAAAATTCACACGGGAAGGTAGTTAACAAAACTACCAAAATTTAAGGAACTTCCAAGACAAATCTGTCTTCTTGTTTCCTTTTTCCTTTTCAAACATTTTGCACCACAAAATCAGTCCCATTTTGGTTCATTTGTGAAACCATGGTCCAAGAAACATTTCATAAGCAGTTCATAGTTGGTTGACATCAAAATTTTCAAAGCAAAGCATCTCACAAACAACCAAATCAGTTGGCCAGCAAAAAGTAGGGTTTTCTAGCTTTGCTGCAGTTTACAAATTGTATCATATCTCACTCAATACAACTTGGAATTAAGAATGGTCAGTGGCGTTGAAAACTAGATTCAAAAGGCTACATTTTATCAGAACAAATCGTTTTCAAAATCAATTCTGATGTGTGCACGGGTGGCGGGACCTTGAAGGCTTGAAGGATGTTAATCAAGTTACCTACACATTGATCCAAGCCCACGAGGAGCCAAGTGATGGTTGTTAGTTTGGGCTCTAGCCCGCTACTTAGTCTTTGTATTTTTTCCAATTAAACGGAGTCGGCCAACTGTTGGGCCTTTTTAGTCTTAAGCCGTCAAGTTATTGTTTGGATTAGTTACTAGAGTTGTAGGGCTTGTTGAGTCATGGATTCGGCCCACCTTGTCCAAGGCCTGGACGAACCTTTATTTCCTTTTTACTAGCATTAGGGTTTCGTTAGTTTGCCTATATAAAGGCTTGCTTTGTAAGCATTAAGGGTAGACTCGATTGATTAATAAAATTGTCTTCTTTCGATTTTCTTCTTGTGAGAATTTCGTTCCTTTACTTGCTTTTGGCAAGGTTTCTTGAGCAATCTCGTGTTGTCCTTGATTGTTCGTCCGACCTATCCACTTGAGTATTCACCTCGATTGGAGTCGTCGTTCTACCACCTTAAACCAACTCGTGTCGTCCGTGTTGATTTTAGGTCCCGCAATCTAAGCGTTGGACAATCTCGCTAGATCCTTGGGCAAACGTGCTACGTGTCTCGAAACGTGTTGATCGAGGACCGTATCAGTTGGCTTCAGAGCTTAGGTGGAGGTATCTTTCGTTATATCCTTGTTTTTCGTAGTTGTGTCGTAGGGATTTTGTGTTTTGTCTGCTGCCTTGTTTAAAAAAAATATATATGTCACTATTCACCGTACTGTTCATCAACACTGTTCACGTTACTGTTCATCCGAACACAAAATCTGTTGGTGTGTTATCTCTTTTGTGTTTGTGTCTAGTTTGTTGATAATTTCTGTCCAAAATTTGCCGTAAGGTTCTTGGTCATTAGTCATCACTTGAGCAACAAGAAAACAAGTGGGGCGGCGGCTAGGGTTTCGTTTGCGCTAGGGTTTCTTTGTTTCAAATCTGTCCAAGTATTGCTTGCTTCGTCCAAGTTGTTTACTTATTTTTCAAATCTGAATTTTGGTAAAACTTGTTGGTATTTGTGAATCTTGAAGAGAACCTACAAGAATCTTGAGTTTCTTGAATTTCTTGACCACAATCTTGAAGTTCTTGAAGTTTTTGATAACTTACTTGGGAGTTCTTGAAGGATCTTGAGGATCTTGAAGGTTTCTTGTGTGATTGAATTGGCCGAACACAAATCTGGACAAACAATAGTCCATTCGGTCAAATCTTTGTGTTGTGTTGGTTTGTTACAAGTAAAAAAAAATGGGAACAAAACATAAACAAAAAAAAAAGAGAGAAGGAAGGATCAGTTGGCAAAACACAACAAGAGAAAAAAAAAAAGGGAAGGCAACCGAATTGTGGGAAGGAAATTTTTGATTTGCGCAATCCTTCTTGGAATAGAATTTGGAACCTTCTAAAGTTGTTACGAGAAGGAAAGGGGTTTCCCAAAAGGTTTCCTAAACCAAATCTGATTTGTACAATCCTTCTTGAAGTATAATTTGGAAGTTTCTAAACGTTGTTACAAGAAGAAAAGGTTTTCCAAAGGGTTACCAAAAACTAACTTGTTTCCAAATTCAATTAGGAAACTAAGTGGACAGCTTGGATAACTCTCCTATTTCCACTTGACCAAGTCCATTTAAATTAGGAAACTTCCAAATCCCGCATTTGCTTATTTCCTTTTCCATTCTCGCGTATTCCAAATCTGTCCACCTTAGGAAATTGCCAAAATCTTACACCATCGTGTCTGAATTGTTTTCAAATTGTGTCTTTGTTCTTGGTTACTCTTGTGCTAAAGTTGGGTGAACAATTTTTGGATTTTTGCGCGGCATTTCTCAACTACTCAAACAGGCAAGGTAAGGAATTTTGGTAAGCTTATTTGAGTGCTTTGAGTGATACATGAGTGATGAGCACATACACGTGAGCTTGTGTGTCGTGAGGAATCTCTTTTTCTTTGCTAACCATTTTGGCAGGTCACGTAATCATGCCTAGGGAAGTTGCCTCTTACTCATACAACCAAGAATTCTTGGAGAATAAGCCTCTCAAGAGGAGGGGTTCCAAGCGGCCTACTCCCAAGCACTCTAGTTCCATGGAATCTATCACAACATGAGTTTCGTTCACTCCGGGAGGAGATGGAAGGTTACCGTGCTCCGTGTGTATATGAAAGGTATAAACGAGATTGTGATGAGTATGAGAAGGAGCAAAGAAGTTTGCGCAGAACATCTAAATCGAGGTCAACCTCAAGCAAACGAGATTCATCTAAGAAGTACCTTGACAATCAAGACAAGGAGTTCGAGAATTCTCGAATTGAGTCAAAGCTTCGTGAATCAAGCGATGATTTCCGAAGTCGGACTAAAGTATTGGTTGATTCTATGATGGAAAGAATTAGCCAAGTGTTGGATTCACACTTGGACCAACTTAATCATGTGTCAACCGGTGCTAATAAAGGAAAATTTCATTCTAGTTTCTCGTTGATTGAAAAGCCAAATATGAATGAGTTGCAACCGAGCCATGAACATGAGCTAGACAATGAAAATCAAACCTCATATACAATGAGTGAGCAATGGCCCGAGAAGAATGGAGGGGGAAAAGGCAAGAATAATTTGGCCTTAGTGAAGAGTAAAGAGGAGGGGCTGACCGTGTTTACAAAGGCGAAAAGTGTAACATGTGTTTTGTTTAGTATATCCTCATTTGTGCAGGTTAAACAAAGTCAAGTAGAGTTGGTCATGGCATGTTCCATCCCGAAGTCACTTGGACACTTTGTGAGTTTCCATGGAGTTTGTCTTCTAGGAACTAAATCTCTTTGGTATCAATTCATGGAACAATGTCCATTCAAATCTGTCCGCGCCATTGGAGGATTCATTCGAGCTCATCTTAAAAGGGAAATTCCAGATTCTACTTCTTGTTCTTTACCTATGGTTCATTCATCACCTTTGCCTTATTTTGAGCATGTTACTAGCACTAACTCTTGTTGCTCTTATGTAGGTGTTGATGAGAAGTGTAAAGGACTAGCACTGGAATCTCAAGTTGAATCAATTGGTGGAAGGAATATTGAAGTGTCAAAGGGAGTTTTCTCATTTAAATCTTGTTCTACACCTTCTTACCATTTAGTTAATAATGTCACATTCTTTCTTTATCCAATTTCTGAATTGTTTCAAGTTGAAGGTTATTTTGTGTTTGTAGGTTGTAAAGCTGTCCAAAATTTTCCAACTATGACTAAAGAGTTGCAACCTGATTTCCTGCTTGCTCCAGCTACATGTTGCGCGAATGCATGTGATTTGTATGGAGTGAACTTCACTTCATTATTGCCGCTTATGTTGGGTGATGCACACAAGTGTGTCAATCAAGATCCGAATGCTATTCTTACCTCACTGGTTCGTGCTTCTAGGGAAGTGCAACCCGATTGGTTCAATGTTCCACCTCCAGATAGGCAAGTTGTGCCAAATTAGCGACCACCAGGGAAGAATCATACCACCTTGAACAACCCGATTCGGAATTTCTCTAGCTCCCATGAGCATCATTATGAAGATCCTTATCCTGTGCATGAGAATGGGAGGCTGTTGCACAATTGTATGCCTATGACCACTAACTATGAGATTTATTGTGTATGTGACAATATGACAATCCATGGCCGAAGGCTGATTAGAGAGCTTTGGATTGCTACTTGAAATTTTCACGAGCCTTACACAAGCTCTTTCCTATCTTGGCGTATGTCCTTGTTTGAGAGCCTCATGAAGCTGACCAAACGACATTTAACTTGGTTCGTGATCTTTCATTTGTTCCCAACGTGGCTAACCTCCAAGCGCACTATCGATTTGAGGTGTCATACTACTAACTCTTGTTAGTATCAGTCATCCTCATCTAGATTTGAGGACAAATCCTATTCAAGTGGAGGGGACTGATGTGTGCACGGGTGGCGGGACCTTGAAGGCTTGAAGCGTGTTAATCAAGTTACCTACACATTGATCCAAGCACACGAGGAGCCAAGTGATAGTTGTTGGTTTGGGCTCTAGCCCGCTAGTTAGTGTGATACCCCAACTTTTTGGATACTATTGTTGTTTAGTCTCAAAGAGAATATTACGGTTTCTTTATTTTATTGTTTTGTTTTACAGACTAGAAACCCTAAATTCTAGAAATAAAGTCTAATCAAAACCCTCGTTTCATTTGTGACTGACCGTTTTCTCAAATTTCTCATATTTCAACCGAAACCCTAAATTCAATTTATGGAATTGTAAAATCCCTCACGTTTTCTTAAAAATGCCCTTTTAATTGGAAATTATGATTTTATAATAGCCCTACCACCCAATCACCCCACAATAAGTGCAAATGAACATGAAAGTAAAGGTTTTTACTTTTCGTTTTCAAGTTGGAGCAAGTTAGGGTTTTCACGTTTTTCCGTAGGGTGATTTTTCGTACGGAGTGAGGATCAAATTTGGTAGGTACGAGTGACTTTTGGATGAGGAAATATTATATGATTTGAAGTGATAATAATAAGTTAGTGATTAGAAGGTGAAAACCCTAGTATACGTGATTTAAGAAAAAAAATGGCTCGAACCGACGGGTATCGATCACTACCGATTGAACCCACCACTTGATCACCACTTTCTTACCATATAAGCTCATTAAAATTTGAGCAAAATATCCCCTCATTTCCAACTGGCTTTGGCCGAAAATTTTGACCAAATTGGCAAGGAAAAGAAACAAAAAAATGAGTGGAAATTGGTAGTGACACTTGTTGGCCATCTAGGGCCTTGACCAAGACCAAATTGTCTTGCCTTATTATCACCATTTTGCTTCCTTTCTTCATCATTTCTGCTTGCTTTGGCGAGAGAGAGGGAGAGAAAAACCAAGGGAGAGATACACCATTTCATCTTGAGTTTGAGCCATCCAAGTGAGGAAACAAGAAACTAAACCGATTAAAACCTTCTTTGAGTGTTTAGCTAGTGGTGTGTTGGTGAAAGTTTGGAAGGAAAAGCTAGGGCTGCTCTTGGTAGTAACTTTAATAAGGTAATAAGGATGATTTACCATTTCTTACTCTTGATCTTGTTTAATTTGGCATAGCACCTTAAATTTGTGGTGGATGATACCTATTATAATGATTTGGATGGATATAGTGTATGTTCTTGAGTTACATGAGTTAGGGTTTGATGATTTTCTGCCTATACTTGCTGTATGGATAGTATATGTTGTATCTAAGCTTATATAAGAGGTTGTAGTGGTGAACGAAAAAATTCAGATTTCTGGAAAACTGTAGCTCAGTTCTGTCCGGTTCCAGTTCATGATTTTAGAGGCCGAATTTGTGACAGCCCCACCTCCCCCTAAGGCGAACCAGAGGGTTCGGCGGACCGCCTGCCCAACTCTCGCCGGGACTCACTCACTCCCTACAGTCCTCAAACAAATTACAATATAAATCTCAAATATTAAATCAAATTCCCCAAGAATTACATATCATAAGCGAAGCGGAAACTAATTCCCAACTATACATAAAATGATTCCAAATCCAAACGGTACAAGATATATGCCATCCAGTCACGTGAATAAGTACTACAAGCCTTCCTTCGCCACGAGCCCCGTGGAAGGGAATAAAATAGTTTTGGGGTGAGCTAAAAGCTCAGTGAGTAACCAGTAAAATCAGTATTCAAATATATTTCAAAATCGTTAATTTCAATGATGTCATGAATCAGTAATCAAATGTACGTTTATTGCTCTCGTGAGCCAGTGAAATCATTGTACTTAAACATCCAACGCTCAAATAGATCCAGTAGCAGTGAAACAGTAAGAGGGAACCATTTGCTCCAAATGAACAGAGGTGGAGACGTTGGTGTTCAGCACAGACTTCCAAGAACTCAGTTAAGCCAAATCATGTCATGAACTCGCATGCCGGCACACATGATATGCAAACAAGTAAATAATGCAAGAAATGGTTCAAAAGTAACTTTGGAAACGGTTTAGGGTCACTCACCTCCACGGCTCAGGAACCATCCATCATATATCCTTACCTTGTCCGAATCCAAGCCCTAAATCACAAACTCAAAGCAATCATACACTTTATAAGTTCGGACAGCATTTCCCCATAAATGCTTCATTTCCAACCTACAAGCAACACCAATTCATCTCGAATTAACCACATACACATCATAAACTATCAAATACACCTTTCAGCACAATATCCATAAATGAAGCTACACTTGTCGAATTGAAACGAATCTTATGGCGTTTTGAAGCCAAGACATAAACCTACATTTCTTATGAAGACCTCCAAAGACAAATCATGCAATTTCATGGTCAAAAATGGGAAACTCCACGAAAACAAAAATCTGGGCGCGAAACAGGGTTCATGGACAGTCAAGGGTATTTTGGTCATTTCACATGTTACAGTGCTCAGATCGAGCTAAAATTTTACAGGCAGCTCGTTAACACAATTTTCTACAACTTTTATGTTTTAATCTAAGCCTGATTCGGCCTCTAACATGCTCAAATAAATCCGGTCAGAACAGGGCAAAAGCAAACCCTAAACCTGAAATTTCATATCAAACCAGAAATTTTCCGCAACCAACTTCAACTAACATATACAAGCTTCATTTTACACCATTACCAGCCATCATACCATGATCAAACCATGATCCTCATACAAAACAAAAAAATAACAAGAATAAATCAAAATTCATCAAACTTTCACTTCCAACCATAAACAAACCATAATCACACCATATGTCATCATATTAAACCACTAAAGCCACCAATTGAACATTAGCAAAGCTAAAGGGAAAGATTCTTAACAACTCACCTTGTAACCTCAAGACAACAAGCAACTTAGCACCTTTGTTTCTCAAACCACTTCACCACTCACCTTAATCCTGCCAAGAGAAAGGTTTTTATGGAGCAAATCAAAGTTTTAATGGTTGGTTTGTGAGATCAAGGCAAGAAATGGAAGAAACAAGTTGAGAGCTTTCTTTTCTTTTCTTGTTGAGAGGGTCGGCCAAAGGAGCTAAAAATGAAGAAATAAATTGGCCAAAATTAGCTTTAAGAAGGTAAAAATATCTTGGTCAAAAGTCCAAGGATGAATTGAATGGTGACACTTGTCACCTTTTAGCTTAAAGCTTATCTCTTTGTCTCTCCAATACTAATCCATATAGGTAACTTCTAATTATCTCTTAGCACATTGTAAAATAATATCACTTAATACAAAACTCCAACAAGTTGTCAAAAATATATTGCATTTACCGCACAGCGAGTCCCACGTCCATAATACACTTCAAACTCAACGTGGACTAACTTGTATCAAGGAAATGATTTGAAAACTATATTCCATTATAAAAATGTATAGGAAATTAATATATTGAAGAAAGGCATAAAATTATAGACAAGGAAACAAAATAATGTCTCAAAAATATATAAAAATTTTCGAGTTCTCACACTCATCCTTTCGGGGCGTCACAGAATTAGGCTTAGCATAAAATATGAAAGTTGTAGAGAATGATATTTTATAGATGCCTACAAAATTTCAGCCCAATCGGAGCAACGTAACCTGTGAAAAGACCAAAATACCCTCACTGCCCTAGGATGCATCCAGTGATCCGTTTTGGATAGTTCATCCAATTGACCGTGTCTATTCACTATTATTCGTGCTGATTTAGCCATTTTCCAAAACATGAAAAGTTTAGTACGTTGTCTTAGCTTTTCAACGCCTCCAAGAACGTCTTAAACGGACTTTGGTAGCTTGAGATATGGCCATTTGAAGGTAGTACGGTTAATTAGCCTATTAGTAGGAGTTTGGTTCTGTGAATTGGGAATTTGACTGGGTTACACTGGAAATTGGGCTAAAGTGATCTTCATCAAAGTTGTAGCTCTCTGCCTTAGCTTCGAAACGGTATAAATTGTACCTCAATCCGATAAGCGTAGCCTCGGATGTGTCCATTCCGCAAAAACACGTCAAATCTGTCTTTTGTTAAACTTCATTTCCGCACATGTCATTAGCTTGATTTTTGTACTTGTCTTACCTTGAGCCTATTGAACGGCTATTGTGATGAATTTATATTGTGTATGACTTTGGGATTGGCTGAGGAAAATAATGAAGCCGTAAATGGCTGGAAAATTAGGTAAATACAAAGGGCATGCTGCCCAAATTTACGCTCGAGGACTAGAGAAATATACTTGCGACTTGAGTAAGGGTTAAGAGTGATTACCACTTGAACTATCTAGGATATTTGCGTCTTCTTTTTCCGAGGTATATAAGTAAGGATTTGGCCGAACTTGTACCCTTGAGAAATACAACCATGACTACTAGAAATACGTTTTTCTTGTACTTTCGACTCAAATGGCATTTCCAAGTATAAATGTTACAAAATTATGTAGTTTGAAAAACGAGCGAGTGTTTCACGAATATTCTCCAAGTGAATTTCCATTTCTTGATTATTATTGAACGAAACGTCTAAGTTTCGAACCTTAGTCGATTTTTAAAGTTCTGAAACAAAGTTTTATCGCAGATTTGGACTCCGAACCCGGAGTATAACCCATACGTGATTACTAGGGGCACTTTATTTGGTGAGTGCTTCCAAATACCTGATTGAACTGAACACTTGTTTCCAATACTTGATCAATATGATTAAATGATATATGATTGGTTTGATCGGGTAAGAGTGTAATTTATCGCACTTGCCCTTATTTGATATATACTTGTTTATTGTTGAAATTGAATTGATATACTTGTTTATGTTGTGCGCACTTCCTGGAATTCCAGAAACCCTGCGGCAAGTTACTCGAGTCGAGCCGGCAAGGGCTTGGTCGATTGGGTAACGAACCCTGGGTCTCATGTTTGTCGAGTGGAGTGATATCTCCTCGACTAATCGGTATACTCGAGTATTACCACCCGTGTTTATTGAGGATTTTGGGCCCAGTAGGGGGTTTGAATGGTGGACGGAGAGTAGTGTAAGTGGTGCTCTACTGGATTGGTTCCTTTAGTTGAAAGTTGACGGAGTGTCAACTATTACGTGATCAAGCTCCTGATGATGAAATGGGAAGTTGGCTCATGAGAGCCATCCGTATCCTTATGCTTTGGAATGATTATTATTTATTGGATTATTGTTTCTTCTGAAAACTTTTATACTCGCTCATTTTGAGATTGCTACTTGAAGTGTTATTGCTCACTTTTATGAACTCCTCATGCTCGTTACTTTGGTATATCGAAAACTTGTACTTATAAATAATGATTTGGAACCTCACTGGGCTTTTAGCTCATTCCACTCCATTTGTTTTCCTTACAGGGGGTACGAGCGAGGCGTGAGACGTGTACAGACTAGCGTAGTCTAGTTGTTTTGAATTTTGTAATTGTACTCGCACTAGTCGCTCGATTAGGGTTGACTGTACTGAGAACTTAAATCTTTTGATGTATTTGGGACTGTATGAATGTTGAGATAGAAATGAATGTATGAGATAGAAACTTGTACTTAAATCTTTTAATTGATACGAGTGAGTGAGTCCTGGCGAGAGCTGGGCAGGCGGTCTGCTAAACCCTAGGGTACGCCCAGGGGGAGGTGGGGCCGTCACAGTTAGTCTTTGTAGTTTTTCCAATTAAAGGGAGTGATACGTTCCTCGATCAACACGTTTCGAGACACGTAGCACGTTTGCCCAAGGATCTAGCGAGGATGTCCAACGCTTGGAATTGCGGGATCTAGAACCAAACGGACGACACGATTTGATTCAAGACGGTAGGACGACGACTCCAATGAAGGTGGATACTCCACGGGATAGGTCGGTAGAACAATCTAGGACGAGACGCAAGACTGCTCAAAACCCTTGCCAAAGCAAGTAAAGGGGTCGAATCTCTCTCTCAAGAAGAATCGAAAATATGCAAAACTTTATTGATAAAACGTCTCCCTAAAACCTTACAAAGCAAGCCTATTTATAGGCTAAAGTGACTGAAACCCTAAAGGGACTAGGAAAGGGAAAAGTCGGCCCATGGTCTTGGGACAAGATGTGCCGGCCCATGCTCTTACTTAAACACTAATCAATTGCTAAATAACTACTAAGGCCTAAGGCCCTATTCGGCCAACTCATTTGGAGGCCCACTTGACTCTTCATGGGCTTGGGTCATGGTGTAGATAATTCGATTAAAATCCTTCAAGCCTTCAATATCTCTATGTGGACTCCATGTTGGTTTTGGACAATTCGAACAAGGGCTTGGAGGGATTCTTTGAAGAGTTTGGCTTGTGCACGTGTGACTGGGCCCAATGGAACTCGGACTGGGTCATTACTTGGGCTAAGGTCCGTGCACACATCAGGGAGTCGCCCAACTGTTGGGCCTTTTTAGTCTTGAGCCGTCAAGTTATTGTTTGGATTAGTTACTAGTTGTAGGGTTTGTTGAGTCATGGATTCGGCCCACCTTGTCCAAGGCTTGGACGAACCTTTATTTTCTTTTTACTAGCATTAGGGTTTCGTTAGTTTGCCTATATAAAGGCTTGCTTTGTAAGCATTAAGGGTAGACTCAATTGATTAATAAAATTGTCTTCTTTCGATTTTCTTCTTGTGAGAATTTTGTTCTTTTACTTGCTTTTGGCAAGGGTTCTTGAGCAATCTCGTGTTGTCCTTGATTGTTCGTCCGACCTATCCAATTGAGTATTCACCTCGATTGGAGTCGTCGTTCTACCACCTTAAACCAACTCGTGTCTTCCTTGTTGATTTTAGGTCCCGCAATCCAAGCGTTGGACAACCTCGCTAGATCCTTGGGCAAACGTGCTACGTGTCTCGAAACGTGTTGATCGAGGACCGTATCAAATTCCTAAATGAGAGAAAATAGAGCCATAAAATGCAGCTTCTACCTTTCTCTAGGATAGGTTAACAGAACAGGGCAGTCAACTTTGATCAATCACTACAGATGACTCAGTTCGAATTAGAAGGTTCATGATACACCGTTAGAAAACTACGGATGTCTAGTTTTGAATGCCACTAATGGCACTCAATTCTGACATCCGGACAGAGAGATATGTTCCTTCAAAGAATACTGCCAGAGGACCACTGATACACGAATTTTTCTGATTTGTTCTTGCCAAAACTCAAATTTTTCTCAACCAATTCAAATGATTTTTGGTAGAAACTTTCTACACACACTATATAACATATATATATATCAGTTTCACAATGATTTGAGCAACAAAAATTTGAACTAAAGCCACGGCAAAACAGGACAGATTTTCGATCAGCAGCCCAAGTGAAATTTCCTTCGGTTTTCCTTCAATTCTCTATCCAAAATCATCTTAACCAACACTTAAACAACTCAAACCAATAATTATATCATCATATCAGTCCATATATCCAAGGTGGGAATTCATAGAGCCCACTCCAACCATTTAAATACAAATAACAACAACTATAATGAAGCTACAAGCTTCATAGCAACGATTAAACCCACTAAAGCTAAGATTAAGTGATTGGATGATTACCTCCTAATCCTTGAGAAACCAGAAATTTTTGCACTACTAGAGCCCCAAGAAAACCGTGAGATGATGTCTTTCTTCTAGTTTAAGTGAATCTCCAAGAAATTTTGAGGTTGGATGCAAAGCTTAAGGTGATTTGGAGTAGGATTTGGAGTGAAATGGTGAAGAGATTTCTTCTTCTTCCTTGGAGAGCTTCAACCGGTACTTGAGGTGAAAAAGAAGGGTTTGGTGTGTCATGAAGCTTCCTTGAGAAGCTTGAGGTTTTGTGGTTAAGATTCCTTCAAAAGTCAACTAGGAATAGTGCGCGCACGCGCGCGTTTCGTGTCTGTTTTCTCTCGGGTTTGTTTCACTTGTGCACTAAACCTCTAATGTATTCCTTTTACATTATAATGATTCACTCTTAGTAGTCTAGTATTAGTTTCTTAAATCTCCACTTAGCCGTTCCGGCTCGATATACGTCAACTTCCAATTCGCGCGCGATAAAGCGAAACTTAAAAGAAATTCTTGTAACAATAATATAAGTAACTAATACTAGAGTAATTAATCATAAAAATAACTATTTTAAAACTAACGCATGAGTCCTGAAATCTCCAAGGTCACTGCACTCTTAGATCAAATACTACCTCGAAAAATGTATTTTCGCTATTTCTCACTAAACGAGCTTCTGAAAATTAAATTTGCTAACGGAACGTTTTAAAAATATATGTAAGGCATAGTTCCATGTAAATGGTTTTAAAAGGGTTGAAATAAATTATTCGGAGAAAACGGATGAATAAATATTTAAATAAGCCAGTAATATGAGATTAAAATAATTAAATTTTTGGGTCCTCACAATACCCATATGCAAAAAGTTAAGATACGCATACTCATCTTTTTTTTTGGCTTACCCCACGCACAGGGAGGGACACCACCCCCCTGTATTATTGAAAACCACAAATTACCTAGATGGAGTGGGGCATAGACCCAAACCTCCAAACTTAAGATATCCATACCCATCTATTCATGGGCGGATATGGGTAAATTTAGTTAAATAAGTTTGTTTGCAACCTATAGTGCTCAGAAATGGCCACGTACATTGATGATTAATGCAATGGACCCGTAAGGGAAAATGGACTTTGGAAGCCACACGCGCATGAATTAAGCGTAGGGAGGAAATGATTTCAGGAATAGTTAATGTGTTATAATTATTTGACAATTGAAATTTTTGTGAATTTTTGTAGAATTCTAATTTGGAAAGACAACTTATATGATCTATACAAAATTTTGAAGAACTAAAAAAATAATTGTAAGCTCTATAATATTACTTAGGAAAGCTTCAAGAAGTTTTGAACTAGTGAATGGTAGGTAGCATAGATATCTAAATATTAATGCTTAAAATGTGTAAGTATTTTTTACACTAATTACTTTAGTAAATTTGGAAGTAATCAATTTGAAAATATACTAAAGATAAGATATACACAATGTATTTGCAAATAATGAAAGTGATTGTTTTTGTATAATTTAAAAGCATTATATCCTTGCTCAAACCCTTTATAACTAGTATTTTGACCCATGCTATGCACGAATTTATATTTTAATCCATAATAATAACAAAAATTATTTTTTACATGAAAATTAAAATCAAAACATTTTTAAGAAGTATTATTTTTGTCTCCAAATTGATGAAAACGAATTAGATGTAAAAAAAAGATATAAAATAAGGTTCAAGAAAATGTGTTAATTATTTTCAACATCGAGTTAATTTTTAACTATAATTGCATGTTCCTATTTCTCAAAATAGAAAAAGTACTATAGATTATAAGAAAAATTTATGTAGGTTTACTTATATGGATAATTTCAAGTCAATTTTTATTTATCTATTACAGGTCAATATTTGATAATATTGTGCACAAAATAGTTTGATCCATAAAAAATACATACAAAAGCAATCCTAAATCGATGTATTAATAACTAGTAAAAGAAATTTAAGTCAAACCTAAAATATAAAATTTAGAATATTTAAAATAAATCAAATTTAATTGAATTACAACAAATAGCAAGTGATTTTACATAGTTGTATTGCTCGTGTTCCATTATTATAATTTACATTTAATACAAATGAAAGTTTCATTCAATATGATGGTTAATTAACATAAGGTCATCTTTGAATGATCAAAACATACATATAGTAACCCTCAATAAAACATCTTAAAAAAATCCACCCACTATCCATAAAAAAAAAAAAGACACACCAAAATACTCAAAATACCCACACATAAGTACCATTTTCTTCATCAATCACACAACACATCATTTTCAAAATCTCAACTAATATAAGTACTGTTGCGCCCCATTTTTTATTGAAAAATAACGTGTTTATAAAAATGGATTTTTGATTTATTTTGAATGAAAATTGGTTTTTGATTTTTAGAGAATAAATAAAGAAAAATGGCCTAAAAGGGGACTCAAAAAGTGCGACAATTTTGGTCCAAAATAATAGTTTAAAAAGGGTTTTTAAGAAAATATAGGAGTCGCCACTTGGTATTGAGTTAAGGTGTACCAAGTCACCTAAAAATGAATTTCAAATAAAAAAGTAGAGAAAACCCTTTTTAAACAACTCCAAATCTTCGAAAATCAGAGACAAAAGTTCGGGAGTCATGGTTGAAGAAAGGGAAGGCAAGGATAAAATCCAAGGCACCTTTTCAACCTAGCCAAAGCTAGTCGCGTGATTTAGTCAAAAAAATTTTCTTATTTTAACCTAAAAATTTATCACATTTGGATGTCACTATATGGATGCAAAACCTAAACCTAGGAGGATATCGGGGGGTCGAAATATCTCTTCAAATCTTATTTGGTGCAAATCACATTAATTGTGATGCCCAAGAGTGACTCTTTGAAGAGGTCACAAATATGCAAAAATATGAGACTCGGAGAAAAGAGAAGAAAATAATAATTATACAAATATACATGACCTAAAGGAATGCATCATAACGGGTGCGGGGGGAACTAAAATTCCTGACTTTAATTTTCCCTTTAATAGAGGGAATACGAGGTGCTAAGGTTAGAAAGCCATACTCGTCCATATCCCATATTTGAAGGGTATTTCCTATCTAATCAAGCAAATGATCAAACTTAGTTCTAATTCTTAAATGGAATGCAAGTCTAATGTCATGTTTTCACACATAAGGGTCAGGGATATACATATAGGGGAAATATCATGCAAAATGATAAAAAATCCTAAAAAGCATAAAATATGAATGAAATGTATTGATTTTGTCACACAAACATGATCTAACGCGTTGAAGCCAGGGACCAAATGGCGACGGCAATTCAACAAATGACAAACATTTTAGCAAGGTTGGTGGACCAACAAGGTCAAATTCCTGTGAATCAACCTCCGAACCCTGAAATAGGAGAAGATCGGGCTCTTGAGAGGTTTCAGAAGTTTGCTCCCCCGAAATTCCTTGGAGGGCCTGATCTGGACATAGCTGAACAGTGATTGGAGGCCATGATCAACATCTTTGCAGCTTTGAACTATACCGAACAAAGACAAGTGAACTTTGCGGTTTTCAATTTGAAGGACCGGCCCGAGCGTGGTGGAACGTGATTAAGGCAAAGTGGGAAAGAGAACAAACCATGTGGACATGGGCTAACTTCCTAAGGGAATTTAACGAAAAATATCTCCCACTTTTAGTCCAAGAAAGGAGGGAGGATGAATTTATTGGATTATGCCAGGGAACCCAAAGTGTGGCCGAATATAAAACAAAATTTACCAAATTGTCTAAGTTTGCTTCCGAATTAGTAACCACAGAACAGAGAAGGGTGCGACGTTTTATACAGGGATTGAATTTAGAAATTCAAGAAGCTCTAGCGGCGGTTCAGGTTAATACTTTCACGGAAGCCCTTGAGAAAGCCCAAAGAATTAAGGCTGCGAAAGCACAGATAAAAGCCTCCCAAACTCGAAAAAGGGGTGCACCTAGTAGTGTGACTCAAGAACCAAGTGAATCGATAGCACCTTTCAAAATGCAGAAAGTGAACCCTTTACCCCGCCCACCATGGACATTAGGGGCGTTAGAAGAACGATCCACAAAAGGAAGTCAAGTAGGCCATGGGGATATTTCTCAAACAAGCCAACAAGTGGCTTCTTCCTTGACTTGTGGCTACTGTGGAAAGGCCAATCACACTGAGAGTGATTGTTGGAGGAAAGGGCGGAAGTGTTTGATTTGCTGAAGTGGTGACCACCAGGTTAGCAACTGTCTGAGGAAACAATCACGTGAAAGTAGTACTCAGCCACTGGAGGGCACTAAATCAAAACAAGCGAATGAAAGAGGGAGCCGAACAAAAGTACCGGCAAGGGTATATGCCTTAGACAACCAACAAGCTCCTGAGCCATCTGAAGGTAAAAATTTCGAGGACGAAATTTCTTAAGGGGGAGAGAGTGTGAGAACCCGAAAATTTTCACATTTTCTAAGCAATATTTTATTTCCTTGCCTATATTTTTATACTGTCCTTTAAAATATTAAATTTTCTATGTACTTTATAAGTAAGTACAGTTTTAAAATTATTTTCCTAGTATGAGTTAGTGTACGTTAGTTTGAAGTGCGTTATAGACGTGGGACCGCTAGTGCGATATAATTTTGGTGACTAAGTGAGTTTTGTGCTAAGTGTTATTATTTTACAAGGTGTTAGGAGATAATTGGAGGTTAGTTAGATAGATTACCATTGAGAGACAAGAGGATAAGTTTGAAAACAAAAGGTGCCAAGTGTCGCGATTTGGTTGGTGTTGGACTTTGACTATTTTTCCTCCACCTTTACTAAACATAAAATTTGACCAAAATCATCTTCATCTTCTCCATAAGCTGGCCGAAAATTTTGAGGGAAGGAAAGGGAGAGAAACTTCATTTTTTCACTTCAATTTCTTGCTCCATATTGAACTCCAACCAGAAATTTTGCAAAACCCACCATAAAAGTGCTAGGTAAGGTGGTTTTCAAGGTGTTTGTGGAGTTATTTTTGGAGGACAAAGCTTAAGCTACCATCTTCCTTAGGGAGATAAGGTAAATTTTCAAGAAACTCCTTCTTTACTTCAATTAATGGGCAATTTATGGTTATAGTTGTTGAATTAGTAATTTTGTGAGAAAATTGCATGGGTTGTAGTGGATTTATGGATATTTCAGTTTTCTAGGTGAAATTTCTGCCATAATATGAAGATTGATGATTAGTCATGGTTTGATAGCTTTGATATATGAAATATCTAGTGTTTAGATGGTAGTTGACTTGGTTTAAAGAAAATTCTGGTTTGTGGGTACAAATTCCAGCTTAGGGTTCCATTGGTAGTAATCTGCCCTGTTCTGCCCGAATCTGTTTGGCCATGTTAGAGGCCGAATTAGCCTTATCAGAAAACATTAAAGTTGTAGGGAATGATGTTTTATAGTTGTCTACAAAATTTCAGCTCAATCGGAGCAACATAGCTTGTGAAAAGATGGAAATACCCTGACTGCCATAGGATTAAAGTCAGTGAACAGTTTTGACAGTGCACCAATTTGATCGCGGTTTTTCACCTTGATACGTACTGAACTAGCATTTAGTCAAAACACAGAAGTTGTAGTGCTATGTCTTATCTTTCCAACGCCCCTGGAATCACCTCGTTTAGACTTCGGTATCCTGAGTTATTGGCATTGACGCATAAGGCGGTTAATAAGCCCGAATGTGAGATTCTGGTTCTGTTATTTGAGATTTTGACTTAGATACACTGCAATCTGGACTGATTGGTCTTCATCAAAGTTGTAGGCCTTTGTATTAGCTTCGAAACGGTATAAATTTCACCCGAATCCGATAAGCGTAGCTTTAGTTGTGTCCGTTACGAAAAACAACGTCAAATCTGTTTTTTTGTTTCTTGACTCAACCTTCATTTCCGCACATGTTCCTAGCTTGATTTTGTACTTGCATGACTTGGAGCCTATGGAATGGCTATTGAAATGAGATGATTTTGTATATGACTTTGGGTTTGATTGAGGAAAAGAATGAAGCCATAAATAGCGGGAAAATAGGTAAATACAAAGGGCGTGCTGCCCAAATTTACGCTCGAGAACTAGGTCGATATACTTGCGACTTGAGTAGGGCTTGAGAGCGAATACCACATGAACCATCTAGGGTATTTACGTTTTCTTTGCCACTTCGACTCAAATAGCGATTTTAAAGTTTTACAAGTGAGTCTAAGTTTTACAAATATTTTACTTATGTCCTTTGGTTTCAATGTACTCTTTTCACTACCAAAACCATATTTATACTTTGTACTAGTACGTATTCGACTTGTCTTTGACTCACTTACATCTTTGATGGTTGAAGCATAATGTGTTCGTTTGATTATTAGGGATCCTTGGTGATTGAGAGTATTATCCGGAAGGAAACTTTGGACGTTGTTTTGCTTAAATAGGTGAGTGTTCCTTGTTGTTATGTTACTCTTGACTATATGCCTTGTTCCATGTTATGGATATTTGATTGAATGTTAAATGCTTTCAATGATTGCTAAAAATGAGTTTTCTAGGCGAGTGTGTACTTTATCGCACTCGACCTAAATGAATGTGAAATTTTCAATGATTGAATGATTATATATGCATGAATGTAAGCCTGATGGTTGAACTGGGCCCTGCCCTTCTTCACTGATCGACTCGAGCCAGAAGCAGACTCGGTCGGGCGATTTAGTGACCCTGGGTGAACGTTTGGTATACTCGAGTATTACCTTGTTGTCGGGTGGAGTCCGGCCAACGTCCGGAAGGGGGTGAAATGAAATGAATGAACGAGTGGCAATGAATGAAATGAAGGGTTTTACTTATCAAAATGCATTTTCAAATAATTGGAGGAATAAGGGGAATGACAGGAGAATGAACGAACGAATGAACGAATAGCTCCATGTGAGCCCGTATCCTTTTAATGAATGTGTTGTTATCGCTTTCCCTTGTAAATGTTTCTTGCACTGGATTGATTATTTGATTTGATTATGTGTTTGAAACCTCACTGAGCTTGTAGCTCATCCCTTTAGTTTTGTTTTCCTTAACAGGGGAAGGCGAGCAAGGACGAGAGCTCGGTAGAGACTAGTCTAGACTAGTTTCATTGATTTTGTAATGGTTCTCGCCCTAGTGCTCGGCACGGGCTGGATGTATGGTGAATTGAGAACCTTTGTATATTCGATGGTTGTACTCCTTTTTGAGATAGCAATGTATATAAGTTGTGCTTTAAGTTTTGGATCGTTGTTATGTTTATTCTTGGTTTATTCTGGTTTCGATTGAGTATTGAAGTGAACGACTGAGTCCCGGCGAGAGATGGGCAGGCGATCCGCTGACCCCTTTGGTTCGTCTTAGGGGGAGGTGAGGCTGTCACAGAGGGGCTGCACCCCTGGGTGCCACGAGCTGGGCGGTTAGTCCCATCGAGCCGGGATCTGAGGGATGTTGCTGATTAGACCAACAATCCCTCCCCCAGCAACAGCCAGGGAGACTCGAACCCGCGACCTCGCTCTGATACCACTTGAGCTTACCATTGTACCAAAGGTATAGCTTTTAGCAAAGGCGCAACTTTATTTCCTTAACCACAATGGCAGCGCAAAGCACCGTACCACGCTCAGCCAGTATGAGGGGCTTCACCCCTAGGTGCCACGAGCTGGGCTGTTAGTCCCATCGAGCTGGGATCTGAGAGATGTTGCTGATTAGGCCAACATAATCAAATAAATCAAATAAACATAATAAAAACAATTAAACACATAATATCACATAAAACACATAGCACATAAGCATGATATCTAAATGCAAGACCCTAAGAAAGCGAGTAACACGTAACACACAAGCATGCAAAACACACAAAGCAAATAAAACAAATAAAGACCTAACTATTACATTTGGGGGCCCTAACTACAATCTAAGGGGGGAAAAGAATAAAATAATAAAACAACCACCTAACTATTACATATCCTATCTAAATACATGTCTTGAACCCCCTAACTATTACAATTTGACATTTAAATGCCTCTTAAATAATCAAACATTAAATTAAAATAAATATGTGAAATTAAAAGAAACAAATAAAGTGAATAAATAAACAAAACAAAATAAATAATGAAAGTAAAAACATTCAAAATCATGCAATTACACACATACATTCACATACTGTCAAGTAAAATCCAAATAAAGGAGTAGAGTGTACCTCCCTTGAATTGGTGACCTAATGAAATGAAATTTCTCTTATTTACCCTCCAAAACAATAAAATGGTTAAGGCACCACTTTAATTAACAAATAATCATAAAAGATGGAAATAAACATGAATTTGAACAATTAAAACATTTAAATGAAAGTAAACAACCCATGTTCAAGAAATTAAAGCAAGGACCTAATTGAAACAATTAAAGAAGTTTTAGGGGTCAAATCATTATTACTACAAATGTTAGGGTCTAAATTAAAATAAAATAAAATTAAGGGCTTAAGATGAAGCCTATCAAAACCAAATGCTAAAATTCACAAAAATAAATCAAAACCTGAATCTAAGCCATTTTTCAAAAATCCAAATAAAAAAACTATGAATCTACCAAAAATTATTAAACCTCTAAATTTCATCCTAAAATTCACCAATAATCTATCCAAAAAATCATATTAGAATATACCAAAGAAAAATAACATTTTAAAAGGACAATATTGAATAATTTTTTTAATTTTTTTGGGCCATAGTAGAATTAAGTCAAAATTCGGAGGTCAACATGCAATTTTGGAAAGTTTCCATGCATAAGCTTCGAAGAAGCTTTCTTCTTCGCTGATTTCCTTTTTCTGCCACTTTTTGTGTTTATTAGTTTATATAGTGCAAGTTTTTCTTTGCTAAACACAACTAAATCCTCAATTAACATCACAGCTTTGGTTTTAAGAAGCAAAATCATAGAAATTCATTGAGCAAATACGCAAATCTTCTGCAACAAAAGTTCCGCAATCTTTTGGGTTTCATTCCAAGCATATAAATCATGCTAATCAAACCTCAAGCTAGCAAAATGTGCAACTTACACCGTTTATCGCTAAAACCCAACAATCAAAATTGCACCAACACAAAAAACAGCAACCAGGGAAACATCAAGATAGCAAAATATGATAACAATCACGGAGCCAAACCAGCAGCAAAATGTCACAGGATTTATGCCTTTTGGACTCGGATTCTCATGAAAACAGTGTTAAAGCAAGAAAGGGAGAAGCAACGGTTACCTCAGAATGTTTGTGGCATCAAACCAACGTGAAATCTCCAAGAAACGGCGTGCCGACTCTTGAAATGAAGCAAATGGAACTTTGCCGCAAAATTCAGTGATGATGAACCTGATACTTTGGGTCCCGATTTGGGAGGGTTATAGATGTTGTTTTGGGGAGATTCCTAAATGAAAGTTCTTATATTACTTGCCAATACGGTGCAGAAATCAAGAGGTCACTAAAAAAGCTAAGAAATTGGTCAGAATTTGCCACGAAAGCAGGTTGGTTCGTCAGCCTGGTGATGAATTTTTTTTGCAGCAGATTTTTCTCTTTTTCTTCTACTCGATCGTCCCTCTCTTTTCCTCTCTCACTCTCTTTCTTTTCCCTTTCTGTTTCTTGTCTGAAGTTCTCTGTTCTCTCCCAGATCCCCCCTTTCTTTCTTCCTTTTCTCTTTTCTTTTCTTCCTCTCTTCCCTTGCTTGCTCCCGAAACCCTTTCCTTCCTTTTCTGGTTTCTCTCCTCCTGTTTCTTTCTTTTTGCTCTTTTCCTTTTCTTCCTCCTGCCCTCAGCTCTTTCCTTGGGTTTTTCCCTCTTTTCCCAGATTTTCCCAAGCTCTCCTGGTTTCTTTCTTTTCTTGTTTTTCCAGCCCTGCCCGTAGCTCTTTGTCTTTCTTTTCTCCTTGTTTTTTCCTCCTTTCTTCCCAAAGCTCCTCACCAGCTCTTTTCTCTTGCTCCAGCCCGCAGCTTCCTCTCCCCTTTCTTGCTTTCCAGTCCCGTCCTTCCTCCCTTTCTTACTCAGTTTTTTTTATTTTTCTCTCTCCCAGAATCTCCTCTCTTGCTCCCTTCTTCAGTATTTTTTTGCTCTTTTTTTCCTCCCCCCCCCAAAGCTCTCTTTTTTCTCTCTCGGTTCCTTTTCCCCTTGTTCCGTAGCTTCTTTTCTTGTTTTTCCTTTTTCTTTTGTTTGTTTTTTCCTAAGCTTTCAAGTGTCCTAACCACCTATCCTCTAAATGTTGTGGTGTCAAAAGAAAAATAGAGACACTTGTCTCATTTGCATGCACTCCATCTAGCAATTGTTCATGGCCTCCATCTATCTTCTTTTTATTTATTTATTTTTTTGTTTTTCAAAATCAATTTAAGTAAACAAAAATGTTAATTCCTAATTGAAATTGCATTGCAAAATTTTCATTTATTTTAAAGAAATTGAATCTTAAAAGGATTAAAAACAAATTTTTTTAATTTTTGTGAGAATTTTCCTTTTCAGAAATTTAATGCAAAAATATCTTAAAAAGAAAAATGATGAACCTAATTTATAAAAATAAGCAAAAATAAACACTAACTATCATTTTGCAAACTTAATCAATTTAAAATAAAATAAAAACAAGAATAAATAAAAAAATAAAGCTGAAATTGAGAAAAACAAAATAATGAAATTTTGGTGTCTACAGTTTGCCCCTCTTTGTCTGAGTTTCAAATAAACTTGAGACAAAGACGTAGACACCAAATACTTACCTATAGTTATTCTGCTGTGAGCTGACCCTGCCGTAAATAACAGCGGTCAGTGGGATAAAGACCTGAACCTGCCGTAAAATTGGTCAGTGGGATAAAATCCAAACCCAACAAGATAAAACGGTCAGTGGAATACAACCCAAACCTGCCGAGTATGGTGGGATAAAATCCAAAGCCAACAAGATAAAATGATCAGTGGGATACAACCTAACCTACCGAGGTTGGTGGGATAAAACCCAAACCCAACAAGATAAAACGGTCAGTGGGATACAACTCAAGCCTGTCAAGGTTTGTGGGATAAAACCCAATCCCAACAAGATAAAACGGTCAATGGGATAAAATCCAAATCTACCGAGGTTGGTGGGATAAAAGCCAAATCCAACAAGATAAAAAATGGTCAGTGGGATAAAACCCAAACTTGCCGAGGTTGGTGTTTATCCCAAACCCAACAATATAAAAACGGTCAGTGGGATACAACCCAAGTCTGCCGAGGTTGGTGGGATAAAACTCAACCCCAACAAGATAAAACGGTCACTGGGATACAACCCAAACCTGCCGAGGTTGGTGGGATAAAACTCAAGGCCAACAAGATAAAAACGGTCAGTGGGATACAACCCAAGCCTATCGAGGTTGGTGGGATAAAATCCAAATTCAACAAGATAAAACGGTTAGTGGGATACAACTCAAACCTGCTAAGATTGGTGGGATAAAACCCAAGTCCAGAAGATAAACTGGTCAGTGGGATAAAATTCAAGTCTGCTGAGATAAAACACTCAAGCAAAGTAAATTGACATAATTAGAAAAAGATGCACGGAGAGACGCGGTTACGCTCCAAGAAATGGGATAGAAGGGTGTGCGGCAGACATTGAGATTCACCAACAGGAAATTAAATTGCCAAGAAAGAAGAGTTAGTGCATGGAAAAGTTTTTGAATACTCACCTGGAGAATCTTTTCACAAAATTTGCCCCAATTTTAACCAATTATTGTGCAACACCGATCATTCGTTTTGCATCATGGCATTGTTGCTCCTCCTTAGAACTTTGATTCATACCTCTTCTTCAGTCTGAACCATGAATATTCAATTCTTGGGCGACATTCCATAATTATATAAAAAATTTGCCCCAGTTTTGTTATTTGAAACACGTATAGACTTGTAAGAGAAAGAACAATCTTAATAACAAATAATGCCACCACCATTCGACCCGTCTAACTTTCAAGAAACGTGTAAATATGAGTATTTTGATGTTTTCCCCTCGATGCTGTAAAACCCAACCTTATACCGCAAACCCCATCCAGGCTGCCTTAGCTTCTAATGCTAGTTCAACATGAAAATTTATACATATGCACTTTCGATAAACCGTGGAGATTGTTATTTGATAAAATCCAATGAGACAAATGAAACCATGCAATACCTAAAAATTTTTCTTTTATACAAAATGATAAAAGTCAATGTAATGCCAAAAATAACCATCAATGTAATGCCAAAAATAACCATCAATTTGTATTGAAAGGAAAATAATCTTAGAGAGATGAATCAGAAACCCAACAATCTATGTTTGATGACCAAAATACTTTGGCCTCTAACAAATTGTCCCATTTGACCCTTTGGATATCGTCCGTCGGGAATTCAATGCCGGCAGAAAAATCACAATGTGAAGAGGAATCCAAACGAACTGAGTCGCCAGTTATTACCTTCTTCACTTTCCTTGGGGAAACCCTATCTTGGTGCCCTTTCGGGTCTTCACTAAGATTACTCTCACCCTTTTATTTTCTCTCATTCTCACTTTTTCTCCTTTTTCTTCCTTTTTTCTTTTTTTTTTTCCTTTTTTTCCTTTTTCTTTTTTTCTCTTTTCACTTTTCAAAACTGTCCTTGTGAATTTTCATCTGATGAGCAGTGTCAACCTCAAACCTCAATTCAGAAATACATCTAAATTTTTTTTTTCCTGGCATCAGTATATGAACATCACGTGCCAGTTAATTCGTAAATTTCTTGACAGAGATATTGCAAAGAACAGAAGTCAGGACTTTCGAATTTTGTAATGGAGTCTGGTGGGGTGCTTAGAAAAGTTAAGGCTTGAAAGCAGATTTCAAAAGTGGTTTAAATGATCTGAAATCGCATTGTTGTGCCAACCCTATTTTAGGGTTAAATCAAAACTTGCCCCAGTTTATTCTCCACTGAGGTTCTCTTCTCTTTCATTTTCCTTTTATATTTTTTTCTAGCCTTCTATCATTCCATTCATCTTTTGAAATTTTCAAAATTTGCCCCAATTTATTTTTAACTGAGGTTTTCTTTTGTTCATTTCCTTTTCTTTCGGCCTTCTTTAAAAAATTAAATTTGTCCCAGTGTAGGGTTTTTCTCTTTTCTTTTTCACAACTAAATTTGCCCCAATGTGGGGTTTGCGATTCTCAGGGGTTGCCAAATGTAAATAATTTATTCTGAAGATTTAAAAAGGATAACTAGGGATAGAAGGTTTGATTGGAAAGGAAGAAGGCCTGACTTTTCATTCCATTCTTCGCATTATCATTGAAAGGAAACTTCCATTTATCAGATGAAGAATTTCTTACACATATCTGAATTGATTGGTTGAGGGAAAACTTGTCCATCCATTCCTGCTAGGACAGGTGCTCCACCAGGGAATACCTTTTTTGACAATAAAAGAACCTTACCAATTTGGGGCAAACTCTTCTTTTGGTCTCATCTTGCACCGACAAAAACTATCTCAACGTTGTCTCCTCGTCTGAATAGTCATGATTTGAACCTTTGATGGTAAGCATAGGTCATTCCCTTTTGATAGCACTGACCATGACAGATGGCATTTAGCTGCTTCTTATCAAGTAATCACTGATTTTATTTTCTTAATCTTGATCCCAATTTGTCTTGAGTTTTCCTTTATACCATTCAGACCTCTTTAAAACATTTTCGGATGCCTCTTCGCTACTCCTCTCATTTTGAAATCATTCATATTCGTGAGATATCGAGATTGCTGCCATCAAATTTCGGAATAGTAATATCCAAAGGGTCAGAAGATTTTATTCTTGGCCATCTGAAAAGAATGCGTAAGTAACATAGTATATAGAAAACTGTACATTTTATTAAATTTCAAGATAAAGATCAAACTTAATAGCATGTTACTTGTTAAACAAGACGTGTCCTCAAAAGCTACTTGATTCAAGACTATTTACAAAAATATAGTTAAACAAAAGACACACGCATGAATGATTTTCATGGATTTTAACCAAAGACAACTCCCCAAGTTTATCGAAACTTCCTTCAAGAGAGAGGGATCTCACTAGTTCAAGATTTTTCAGTTTCCTCATTGGGGGTAAATGCCTCAAAGGTGGTGTGATGAGGTACTTGAGAGTCTGGGTAATTCTGAGGCATTTGAATGCTGACCGGGTTGACTTGGATGTTATGGGGGTAAGTATATGAAAAACTCGAAGCGGTGTAGGTGAAAGTCTCTTCGGGTATGTTTGCAACGGATGATGCAAAGATAACTTGGGTATGGGATAGAGGAGGTGGTTCGTGTTTTATTTCAGATTGGCTGATAGGCATGGGATCATGTTGGATACCACCACTACTAGCAACCATGTGAGATCCCGATTCGTCCTTAATTTTGAATAAGGAATATTAGTGCTAAATTTTGCTATAAAATTTGATTTTAAGGATGATGGTAATTCTTTACATGTGATTTTTCTTTTTAGAATCGAAAAACCTTAATTTGGAATTTTATTAAAACCCTAATGGATTTACACCTTTGATATTTTTACACAAAACCCTAGTTTACGTATTAATCATAAGTTTATGTGGTAGTAAATATTATGCATGCTAATGTATGTTTTCGTATGAGTAGATACCAGATTCGATTTCTTTTATAAAGGTTAAGTAGGATTAGAAAGCTAAAAAGTCTTACACTAGTAAATTCCCTAGTGTTTTGCTAATTGAACAACCTTAAGTTGGGTTTAAAACCCTTAATCTAGCTAATGTAAAAAGATTATGGTTTAGTTGCTTTTATATGGAATAAGGAATAATTAAGGACGGGTGATTAAGATAATAAGGTGATTAGTGAAATGATTAAGTGTGACAAAAGTATTTTGGATTAGAATAAGTTGTATCCTATGGAGTTAAGTGCAAGAGTTCCAAACATTTGTGGGCAAGAGTGTGAGAAAACAAAAGGAAGTTGCAAGGACTAGGAAGTGAATAATCATCTTTTATGTGATTGGTTGGTGGAAAATATCTACTAATGGTCTTGACTAAATATTAATTCTAGAACATCCAAGAGAACACAAGACATAAACCAAATCAAAAACTAAAGAGAGAGAGAGAGGGAAGGCCGAGAGAGTGAGAGAGCAAGAGAGGGGGGAGATTTCTTCCACAATTTTTCAAGTTTCACCATTAATCTTGAGCTTGGAGCCTAGAACAACAACTTTGGAACTTGATTGGGGTGGTTTGATCATCCACAAAGCTTATTTGAAAGGTAAATCATCTCTCTTTTTCTTGCTTTTTACTCTTAGTTTAATCTTAGGAAAAAAAATCAAAAGTGAAGGAGCGAGTTAGTGAGTGAAATCCATCCAACTCTAGTGTGTGATCTTCAAGCCTTGAAGTTTTTGGTTGGTGGTTGTTTTGGGTGACTTAATCAACTTGTAAGAGAGGTATGTGATCTTTAATCCTTGCTTTTATGGTGTTATATTAAGTATCTAAAGGTTTGAGGCTAAACTAGAAGTTGTATGGATGCTTCCTATGGCTAATCTCTTGAATTAGTGAAGTGGTAGTTGGGTTGGTTAAGTGGCCTACCATGTGTTTGATTAATTGTTAAAGCTTTGATTCATGGTTTTCTTGATGTATAAACCTGTTTTAGATTCTTTTAGTTAGAGTTAACACTTGGCATGTTGGTTAAGAGGAAAACAATGAAAGGATGAAACAAGAAAAGTAGTGGTATGCACTAATAGCCCAAATTCCAGATTTCTGGAAATTCAAGCTTTAGTTCTGCCCGGTTCCAGTTCGTGATGTTAGAGGCCGAATTAGCCTTAGCTCAAAACAAAAAAGTTGTAGAGAATGATGTTTTATAGTTTTCTGTAAATTTCAGCCCAATCCGACCTATGTAGCCTATGAAAAGACAAAATTACCCCTACTGCCCTGTTTCTGTCAAAAATGATAATCAGCCTCTGTAAGTGGTTAGTTTGACCAGGAATATTACTGAATTGATTGTCGATGTCTTCTTAAGAATTATATCCTTGTATCTTAGCTTTCAAATGGCTTTGGAATTACCTGAATCGGAGTTGTGTGTGCTGAGATATGCTTGAATGAATCAGGACTGCTAGGTAAATTTCACAGTGAGCTTCGAACTAGAAAATCTGGGGTTGTTTTGGTGAATTTGACCTAGTTAGGGTGAGAACTGGACTAAGTAGTCTTCATCAAAGTTATAGCCCTCTGTCTTAGCTTTGAAACGGTATAACTTGCACTTCAATCCAATAGCCGTAGTTTCGGTTATGTCCGATACGCTATGTAGCGGTGAATCTGCCTTTTTGGTTTCCTAGCTTAAAGCTCATTTCCAGACATTTTCCTAGTTTGATTTCGTACTTGTATGACTTTGAGCCTATTGAACGGCTATTGAAATGAGATGATTTTGTGTATGACTTTGGGGCTTGTTGTAATTGAGTTGAGATGTGATTTGTAATGTCTTGTAGGATGGAAAATAAGGAATTTAAGGGGAAGTGTTGTCCAATCTTTGAGAACGTTTAATCGCTGTGAGTTTGGGTTAATTCTTGGTAGAATGAAGAGCTTGGACTTGATCGAGGAAAACTGTCTATGATGGATGAGGATTAAGAGCCATGGTTGGTGAGTGACCCAAACTATTTCCAAAGCTACTTATGAATTATTTCTTGCATTATTTACTCGATTGCATATCATGTGTGCTTGCATGTGAATTCATGACATGATTTGGCTCCAATGAGTTCTTGGGAAGTTTTGTGCTGAACACCAACGTCTTCACCACTGTTTACTTGGAGCAAATGGCTCCCTATCACTGTTTCACTGTTACTGGATCAATTTGAGCGTTGGATGTTTAGGTACAATGATTTCACTGGCTCACAAGAGCAATAAACGTATATTTGATTACTGATTCATGACATCATTGAAATGAACTATTGAGAAACTGATTTGATAACTGCTTTTACTGGTTACTCGCTGAGCTTCTAACTCACCCCAAAACGTTTTATTTCCCCTCCACAGGGCTCGAGGCGAAGGAAGCGCTTGTATCACGTTATTCGTGTGACTGGATGGCTTATATCTTGTATAGTTTAGATTTGGACTCATTTGTGTAATAGTTGGGCCAGTGTGACTGTTTGGAATTGAAGTGGATGTATGTGTACGTTCCACGCTTAGAATTAGTTTCCGCTTCGCTTATGATATGTTAATTTGAGGAACATTTGATGTATATTTGAGATGTATATTGTATTTGAATTGAGGATTGTAGTGAGTGAGTGAGTCCCGGCGAGAGCTGGGCAGGCGGTCCGCCGAACCCTTTGGTTCGCCTTAGGGTGAGGTGGGGCCGTCACAGGCGGTATCAGAACCTGCTTTGCGTGGTCTCTGCGCGGAGTGAGCTTGGGCCAAGTGGTGTTATGGTCCCGATTATGTGCATTAGTGTAAAGGATTAAGTGCTCTTCTTGGGCGTAAGTTATGAATCGTGCATGTTATAAGTGTAAAAATCGTTATCATTGTACTTGAGGAATATATATATGTATGTCGGGTAGGAATCTTCAATATGGATGATTTACTCTTGGGACCGGCCGGCTTGAGTTGTGAATTATCTTATTTTAGATTCTTGGACCTGAGTACCGAAGGATGGAGAGTGCTAGAATAAGAGTCGGTATCTTGATTGAACTTGAGGTAAGTCTGGATGGCAAGGCCAAGGCAAGAAAGATTGTCACATTGGACCTAGTAATTAGACCGATTGAGGGGATTGGATATGGAAGTGTTATTTCCTTTCTGTTATGAGCGTGAGGACTTGATAAACGTCTACTTGACTTTGCATTAGTCTGGCTACAACAATAGAGGCATTTGGTATTTTCTACCCCTCTTGTAAGGCTTGATACCCGTAGTTTGGTTCTCAATAAACTACCATTGCCTATATTTCCTTGATGTTAAATGAAATTTTCATCTGTGGTTTGAAAGGGGAAACTTTTGATATTTTCACTGGCTTTTTAGCAGGGAATTTTAGTCATTGCATTAACACAATTTTAGTCATTGCATTAACACAATTTCTGTCTTGTACTGGATAAAAAAGCAATTTGAGGTTCGAATTTGACTGACTTGTGTTCTGAATCTTACAATGATGTCTTCTGGGAAGTTGTAGCCCTTTGAATTTTTTTTCCAACGGTATAAATTTTATCAATTTTGGACTTAAGAAGCTTGAGATATGATTTTTCTTATAATGTTGCGCAAAACTAGAAAATTCTATTTTCTTAACCTTGATCTTACTTTCATTTTCTACTTTAAATTTGGAGTTAGTAAAGCATTGTAGGTAGGACTTTGAGGTTGTTCCTGCCTTTAGAACTAACTGTTACCTTTTCACTTCAAATCCACCTCTTTGCTTTGCATTAATGGTTCATTTGCATGGGCATACGACTAGTAGTCGAGCCTCACTTGTACATTCTGTTTACTCCATTTTGGATGTAGAAACTTCAATTGTTTTACTTTGGTTATTTTTAGGGTTTCTTGGTGATTAAGCCACTTTGGGTGAAAACTTTTGAAGTACTTGTACTTGAACTGGTGAGTGTACCACTCCCCTTATTTGTTGCTTAACTTGGTTTCTGCACCTGCAATCTGTGATTTGAACGACTGTACTATCTGTTTATTCTGTTTGAGACGAGGGTGTACTTTATCACACTCGTTCTCTTGTCTGTCTGTATGCCTATTTACTGCGTGTAATCTGTTATCTGTATCTGAGTCTGTTCGGACGTCGTTTGGAGGCTGATATCCAACGACCCTTCTGTGACCTCTGAGCTCAACACCTGTGGCAAGTTACTCAAGTCGAGCCGGCAAGGGCCTGGTCGATTAGATAACGAACCACAGTAGTCTGTTCTAGGAATCTTTGGATATTGAGACCCTTGATTTCGGTATATTCGAGTATTACCATTTCTGTTTCCTGTTTGGCGTCGGACCCAGTAAGGGGCATGCTTTGTGACAGCCCCACCTTCCCCTAAGGCGTACCAAAGGGTTAGCGGACTGCCTGCCCAGCTCTCGCCAGGTCTACGGAATCAAATCACTTAAAACCCTACAACCGCGCACAGAAACCCAAAGAAAACAAACAATTGGAGACCACCAAGCCAAAATAAAACTTACCAAACTATACGGATACCAGAAGTGTTCATCAAGCCAAGTACAAGTACCTTCTCAACAAGTACACTTAAATTACATGGTTAATCTCTTGAAGATATACAAACACTGAAAGGTTTAAAAGTTTAACAAGCAATACAAGTCGGAATATTCACGAGGGATCAAAGTACAATTAGGGTTTCAACTACAGAGGTGCTATACAAAAGAATAACTAGAGCTCGCTCTACTTCTTTCTTCAAAATCATGGTTCAAAAGTATTGTTCCCTGTAAGGAAAACAAAAGGTAACGGGAAGGGGGTGAGCTTACGCTCAATGAGGTACCAAAATAATAGCAGTTTAAAACATGGCATTTCATATTCAATTAGTCACATATGCATATCAAATAAGGAAATGAACAAACATCTTAAATAGAAAGGATGCGGGTGGCTCTCAGGAGCCAAATTTCCCTATTTGCAGTATTTGATCCCAACTCGTTGACTCTCCGTCAACGCTCGAAGAAACAAACATGACCGTAGACCCCGCTTACGCCAAATCCCGTTCACCAAGCATGTGAGGACCCGTAAATTTTTCGTATTTTATATTATTTTATTTTATTCTTTCACATGCATTTTCTTCATTATACCTATTATATTAATTTTTCCAGAGATTTTATAAGTAAGTATAGTTTTAAAATAATTTTTCTAGTGTAAGTTAGTTTATGTGACATTAGTAGTGTATCTTGGACGTGGGACCCGCTAGTGCGGTTAGTGCGATAAAATTTTGACCCCTAGTTGAAGTTTTGTGTTAAGGGATATTATTTTACAAGGTGCTAGGAGATTATTAGAGGTTAGCTAGATATATTAACCATTGGGAGAAAGAAGATAAGCTTGAGACATCTAAGGTGCCACGTGTCGCGAATCCATTGGAAGTTGGACTTGACCAACTCTTATTTAACTTTACCAAAATCAAAATTGACCCAAATCTTCTTCATTCTTGCCCTCTCTTGGCCGAAAATTTGGAGAGAAAAAAAGAGAAAGATAGGTTCATCTTCCACTTTAATTTAAACTTTGAGATTTCACCGATGGCCTTGCAAAATACTCCATAGAAGTTGTTCTCTAAGGAAGCTTGAGGGTTCCTATGGAATGATTTGGGAAGAGAAAGGTGTGGATAGCCTCTTTGCCTAAGGTTTAAGGTATCTATGCTAAGAATCTTTCTCTATTTCAGATAATTTCAAATTAGTGTCTTATGGAGGCAACTTTGGTAGTTTTATGTAAAATTTCATGGTTGGAAGTGATATTATGGAAATTTTCAGTTTTATCATGAATTTTCTGTCCAAATATGAAGCTTGAAGGTTAGTTAGGATTTCCTAGCTTTGACATGTGCAAAATCTAGTGTTTATGTGTTATTTCACTTTGCTTAAAGAAATTTCAGCTTTGATGCAAAAATTTCAGGTTCAGGGTTTCTAATTTGGACATGATTAGAGTTACTTTTGGATCTACAAATTGGTTGTATATTAAGGGTGTTTGATAGCTTGTGATTTGTGGGTATACTTGTGGTTGAAATTGAGAAGTGATTGGTGTTAATGTTTGGATGGAAAAGTAAAGAAAAACAAAGGGAGGTACTGTCAAAATTTCTGCAAGAACTCCTGAGCAGTCACGGAAAATCTGTTATAACTTGATGTAGAAATGTCAGAATTGAGTTCCATTTGTTGCGTTTGAAAATAGATTCACAGAACTACAAACCATGAAAATTTCAGACCCTGGTTCTGTCTGTACGATTTATGGTGATTTTTCAAAGTTGACTGAAATATTGTACCCGTTCTGTCTGGTACTGGATAAAACAGCAATTTGAGGTTCGAATTTGACTGACTTGTGTTCTGAATCTTACAATGGTGTCTTCTGGGAAGTTGTAGCCCTTTGAATGTTTTTTCCAACGGTATAAATTTTATCAATTTTGGACTTAAGAAGCTTGAGATATGATTTTTCTTATAATGTTGCGCAAAACTAGAAAATTCTGTTTTCTTAACCTTGATCTTACTTTCATTTTCTACTTTAAATTTGGAGTTAGTAAAGCATTGTAGGTACGGCTTTGAGGTTGTTCCTGCCTTTAGAACCAACTGTTACCTTTTCACTTCAAATCCACCTCTTTGCTTTGCATTAATGGTTCATTTGCATGGGCATACGACTAGTAGTCGAGCCTCACTTGTACATTCTGTTTACTCCGTTTTGGATGTAGAAACTTCAATTGTTTTACTTTGGTTATTTTTAGGGTTTCTTGGTGATTAAGCCACTTTGGGTGAAAACTTTTGAAGTATCTGTACTTGAACTGGTGAGTGTACCACTCTCCTTATTTGTTGCTTAACTTGGTTTCTGCACCTGCAATCTATGATTTGAACGACTGTACTATCTGTTTATTCTGTTTGAGATGAGGGTGTACTTTATCACACTTGTTCTCTTGTATGTCTGTATGCCTATTTACTGTGTGTAATCTGTTATCTGTATCTGAGTCTGTTCGGACGTCGTTTGGAGGCTGATATCCAACGACCCTTCTGTGACCTCTGAGCTCAACACCTGTGGCAAGTTACTCAAGTCGAGCCGGCAAGGGCCTGGTCGATTAGATAACGAACTACAGTAGTCTGTTTAGGAATCTTTGGGTATTGAGACCCTTGATTCCGGTATACTCGAGTATTACCATTTCTGTTTCCTGTTTGGCGTTCGAGCCCGGTAAGGGGTATGCTTGGTGAACGGGATTTGGCGTAAGCGGGGTCTACGATCATGTTTGTTTCTTCGAGCGTTGACGGAGAGTCAACGAGTTGGGATCAAGTACTGCAAATAGGGAAATTTGGCTCCTGAGAGCCACCCGTATCCTTTCTATTTAAGATGTTTGTTCATTTCCTTGGTACTTTTACTTGGCTTGATGAACACTTCTGGTATCCGTATGGTTTGGTAAGTTTTATTTTGGCTTGGTGGTCTCCAATTGTTTGTTTTCTTTGGGTTTCTGTGCGCGGTTGTAGGGTTTTAAGTGATTTGATTCCGTAGACCTGGCGAGAGCTGGCAGGCAGTCCGCTAACCCTTTGGTACGCCTTAGGGGAAGGTGGGGCTGTCACAGGTGTATTGTGATACCCCGAATTTTAGGACAATATTTTTCCCTCGTTCTTTTAAAATTTCGATTTCTTTCTTTTGTCTTGTTTTAACACATTGTTTTTTTTAATTGGACACTTTAAATTTAAATCAAAACCCTAGTTTTTACTTGTGATTAACCGTTTTCTCAAATTTCTCATATTTCAACCGAAACCCTAAATTCAATTTATGGAATTGTAAAATCCCTCACGTTTTTCTTAAAAATTCCCTTTTAATTGGAAATTATGATTTTATAATAGCCCTACCACCCAATCACCCCACAATAAGTGCAAATGAACATGAAAGTAAAGGTTTTCCCTTTTCATTTTTAAGTTAGCGCGAATTAGGGTTTTCACATTTTTCCGTAGTGTGACTATTCGGTACGGAGTGAGGATCAAAATTGGTGAGTAAAAGTGACTTTTGAATGAGGAAAATATTATATGATTAGAAGTGATAATAATAAGTTAGTGATTATAAGTTAAAACTCTAGTATACGCGATTAAAATATTTCCTTGACTTAGTATTATTTTATTTCACCACATACTTTATCTCCAAATATTCTTTTTCATGTGGTTAGGACTTTACATGAGAGTTAAGGGGTGTTAGTAAGATAAGGGAAAGAATTGGAGGATAGGAGCATGATTTGGCAAAGATTAGTGAGAGAATGGCCAAGATGGTGCCAAGTGGCAAGACACCAACCATGCAACTTATTTGACCAAAGAATTTGATGATTAAAACCATTTTTTTTGCTCCATTTCCTTCATAAGCTGGCCGGCCATCTTGGAGCAGCAAAGGAGAAGAAGAAACTCCATTTTCTTGCTTTTTACTCTTAGTTTAATCTTAGGAAAAAAAATCAAAAGTGAAGGAGTGAGTTAGTGAGTGAAATCCATCCAACTCTAGTGTGTGATCTTCAAGCCTTGAAGCTTTTGGTTGGTGGTTGTTTTGGGTGACTTAATCAACTTGTAAGAGAGGTATGTGATCTTTAATCCTTGCTTTTATGGTGTTATATTAAGTATTTAAAGGTTTGAGGCTAAACTAGAAGTTGTATGGATGCTTCCTATGGCTAAATCTCTTGAATTAGTGAAGTGGTAGTTGGGTTGGTTAAGTGGCCTACCATGTGTTTGATTAATTGTTAAAGCTTTGATTCATGGTTTTCTTGATGTATAAACCTGTTTTAGATTCTTTTAGTTAGAGTTAACACTTGGCATGTTGGTTAAGAGGAAAACAATGAAAGGATGAAACAAGAAAAGTAGTGGTATGCACTAATAGCCCAAATTCCAGATTTCTGGAAATTCAAGCTTCAGTTCTGCCCGGTTCCAGTTCGTGATGTTAGAAGCCGAATTAGCCTTAGCTCAAAACATGAAAGTTGTATAGAATGATGTTTTATAGTTGCTTGTAAAATTTCAGCCCAATCCGACCTCTGTAGCCTGTGAAAAGACAAAATTACCCCTACTGCCCTGTTTCTGTCAAAAATGATAATCAGCCTCTGTAAGTGGTTAGTTTGACTAAGGAATATTACTGAATTGATTGTCGATGTCTTCTTAAGAATTATAGCCTTGTATCTTAGCTTTCAAATGGCTTTGGAATTACCTGAATCGGAGTTGTGTGTGCTGAGATATGCTTGATTGAATCAGGACTGCCAGGTAAATTTCACAGTGTGCTTCGAACTAGAAAATCTGGGGTTGTTTTGGTGAATTTGACCTAGTTAGGGTGAGAACTGGACAAAGTAGTTTTCATCAAAGTTATAGCCCTCTGTCTTAGCTTCGAAATGGTTTAATTTTCACTTCAATCCAATAAGCGTAGTTTCGGTTATGTCCGATATGCTAAGTAGCGGTGAATCTGCCTTTTTGGTTTCCTAGCTTAAAGCTCATTTCCGGACATTTTCCTAGTTTGATTTCGTACTTGTATGACTTTGAGCCTATTGAACGGCTATTGAAATGAGATGATTTTGTGTATGACTTTGGGGCTTTATTGTGATTGAGTTGCGATGTGATTTGTAATGTCTTGTAGGATGGAAAATAAGGAATTTAAAGGGAAGTGCTGTCCAATCTTTGAGAACGTTTAATCGCTGTGAGTTTGGGTTAATTCTTGGTAGAGGAAAACTGTCTAGCTTGGATTAAGAGCCGTGGTTGGTGAGTGACCCAAACTATTTCCAAAACTACTTATGAATTGTTTCTTGCATTATTTACTCGATTGCATATCATGTGTGCTTGCATGTGAATTCATGACATGATTTGGCTCCAATGAGTTCTTGGGAAGTCTTGTGCTGAACACCAACGTCTCCACCACTGTTTACTTGGAGCAAATGGCTCCCTATCACTGTTTCACTGTTACTGGATCAATTTGAGCGTTGGATGTTTAGGTACAATGATTTCACTGGCTCATAAGAGCAATAAACGTATATTTGATTACTGATTCATGACATCATTGAAATGAACTATTGAGAAACTGATTTGATGACTGCTTTTACTGGTTACTCGCTGAGCTTCTAGCCCACCCAGGTTCTGTCTGTACGATTTATGGTGATTTTTCAAAGTTGACTGAAATATTGTACCCGTTCTGTCTTGCACTGGATAAAACAGCAATTTCAGGTTCAAATTTGACTGACTTGTGTTCTGAATCTTACAATGGTGTCTTCTGGGAAGTTGTAGCCCTTTGAATGTATTTTCCAATGGTATAAATTTTATCAATTTTGGACTTAAGAAGCTTGAGATATGATTTTTTTTATAATGTTGCGCAAAACTGGAAAATTCTGTTTTCTTAACCTTGATCTTACTTTCATTTTCTACTTTAAATTTGGAGTTAGTAAAGCATTGTAGGTAGGGCTTTGAGGTTGTTCCTGCCTTTAGAACCAACTGTTACCTTTTCACTTCAAATCCACCTCTTTGCTTTGCATTATTGGTTCATTTGCATGGGCATACGACTAGTAGTCGAGCCTCACTTGTACATTCTGTTTACTCCGTTTTGGATGTAGAAACTTCAATTGTTTTACTTTGGTTATTTTAGGGGTTTCTTGGCGATTAAGCTACTTTGGGTGTAAACTTTTGAAGTATCTGTACTTGAACTGGTGAGTGTACAACTCCCCTTATTTGTTGCTTAACTTGGTTTCTGCACCTGCAATCTGTGATTTGAACGACTGTACTATCTGTTTATTCTGTTTGAGACGAGGGTGTACTTTATCACACTCGTTCTCTTGTCTGTCTGTATCCCTATTTACTGTGTGTGTAATCTGTTATCTGTCTCTGAGTCTGTTCGGACGTCGTTTGGAGTGCTGATATCCAACGACCCTTCTATGACCTCTGAGCTCAACACCTGTGGCAAGTACTCAAGTCGAGCCGGCAAGGGTCTGGTCGATTAGATAACGAACCAACCACAGTTAGTCTATTCCAGGAATCTTTGGGTATTGAGACCCTTGATTTCGGTATATTCGAGTATTACCATTTCTGTTTCCTGTTTGGCGTCGGGCCCAGTAAGGGGCATGCTTTGTGACAGCCCCACCTTCCTCTAAGGCGTACCAAAGGGTTAGCGGACTGCCTGCCCAACTCTCGCCAGGTCTACGGAATCAAATCACTTAAAACCCTACAACCGCGCACAGAAACCCAAAGAAAACAAACAATTGGAGACCACCAAGCCAAAATAAAACTTACCAAACCATACGGATACCAGAAGTGTTCATCAAGCCAAGTACAAGTACCATCTCAACAAGTACACTTAAATTACATGGTTAATCTCTTGAAGATATACAAACACTGAAAGGTTTAAAAGTTTAACAAGCAATACAAGTCGGAATATTCACGAGGGATCAAAGTACAATTAGGGTTTCAACTACAGAGGTGCTATACAAAAGAATAACTAGAGCTCGCTCTACTTCTTTCTTCAAAATCATGGTTCAAAAGTATTGTTCCCCGTAAGGAAAACAAAAGGTAACGGGAAGGGGGTGAGCTCACGCTCAATGAGGTACCTGTGACGGCCCCACCTCCCCGTAGGGCGTACCCCAGGGTTCGGCGGGTCGCCCGCCCAGCTCTCGCCGGGACTCAGTCGTTTACTACAGTCCTCAATTAAAATCGAAATAAATCACAAGAATAAATAGGGCAGCGATCCAAACTTAAAGCGGAACTTATATACATTGCCATCCCAAAAGGGAGTATAAAGATCGAATATACAAAGGTTCTCAATCCTTCATACGTCCAACCCGTGCCAAGCACTAGGGCGAGAACCATTTCAAAGAAAAACAAAAGAACTAGACTAGGCTAGTCTATGCTCTCATCCTGCTCGCCGTCCCCTGTTAAGGAAAACAAAACTAAAGGAGTGAGCTAAAAGCTCAGTGAGGTTCCGAACACATGGTCAGATAGTCAATTCAATACGTTAAACATGGAGTATCAATAATTCAAGAAATGTTTACAATGGAAAGCGATAGTAACACATTCATTAAAAGGATACGGGCTCACATGGAGCTATTCGTTCGTTCGTTCGTTCCCCTGACATTTCCCCTTGTTCCTCCAATTATTTGAAAATTTCCTTTTTGAGAAGTAAAACCCTCGTGCCTTCGTTCGTTCATTCATCCCCTTCCGGACGTTGACCGGACTCCACCCATCCGGACGTGGCCGGACTACAAGGTAATACTCGAGTATACCAAATTCACCCAGGGTCACCATATCGCCCGACCGAATCCGCTTCTGGCTCGAGTCGATCGGTAACGAAGGGCAGGGCCCAATTCAGCCAAAAGGCTTACATCATGCGCAACTAATGTTTCAATCGTTAAATCATTGAAAATTTCACATTTCATTTAGGTCGAGCGCGATAAAGTACACGCTCGCCTAGAAAATTCGTTTTGGAAATCATTGAAAACACTTAACACATTATCAAACAACAACAACAAGTCATGAAGTCATGGAGAATATAACAAACAAGAACACTCACCTATGTACGCAAAACAACGGGTAAAATACCCTTCCGGATTTTATCCTCAGTCACCGAGAAAACCTAAATTAAACGAGAAAGAATATTACAGATCATCTAGCACAACAATTAGGTGCAATCAAAGAAACTCGACAATTATTGCCTAAGGTTTAAGGTATTTATGCTAAGAATCTTTCTCTATTTCAGATAATTTCAAATTAGTGTCTTATGGAGGCAACTTTGGTAGTTTTATGCAAAATTTCATGGTTGGAAGTGATATTATGGAAATTTTCAGTTTTATCATGAATTTTCTGTCCAAATATGAAGCTTGAAGGTTAGTTAGGATTTCCTAGCTTTGACATGTGCAAAATCTAGTGTTTATGTGTTATTTCAGTTTGCTTAAAGAAATTTCAGCTTTGATGCATAAATTTCAGGTTTAGGGTTTCTAATTTGGACATGATTAGAGTTACTTTTGGATCTACAAATTGGTTGTATATTAAGGGTGTTTTATAGCTTGTGATTTGTGGGTATACTTGTGGTTGAAATTGAAAAGTGATTGGTGTTAATGTTTGGATGGAAAAGTAAAGAAAAACAAAGGGAGGTTCTGTCAAAATTTTCGCAAGAACTCCTGAGCAGTCTCGGAAAATTTGTTATAACTTGATGTTGAAATGTCAGAATTGAGTTCTGTTTATTGGGTTTGAAACTACATTCATAGAACTACAAACCGTGAAAATTTCAGACCCTGGTTCTGTCTGTACGATTTATGGTGATTTTTCAAAGTTGACTGAAATATTGTACCCGTTCTGTCTTGTACTGGACTTGTGTTCTGAATCTTACAATGGTGTCTTCTGGGAAGTTGTATCCCTTTGAATGTATTTTCCAACGGTATAAATTTTATCAATTTTGGACTTAAGAAGCTTGAGATATGATTTTTCTTATAATGTTGCGCAAAACTTGAAAATTCTGTTTTCTTAACCTTGATCTTACTTTCATTTTCTACTTTAAATTTGGAGTTAGTAAAGCATTGTAGGTAGGGCTTTGAGGTTGTTCCTGCCTTTAGAACCAACTGTTACCTTTTCACTCCAAATCCACCTCTTTGCTTTGCATTAATGGTTCATTTGCATGGGCATACGACTAATAGTCGAGTCTCACTTGTGCATTCTATTTACTCCGTTTTGGATGTAGATGTAGAAACTTCAATTGTTTTACTTTGGTTATTTTTAGGGTTTCTTGGCGATTAAGCGACTTTGGGTGAAAACTTTTGAAGTATCTGTACTTGAATTGGTGAGTGTACCACTTCCCTAATTTGTTACTTATTTTGCTATCCGTGACTTCTGTATACTCTGTATGAAAGGAGGGTGTACTTTATCACTCTCATTTCTCTCGTCTGTTTTATTTGTTTCCTGCATACTGTATAAGTCTGTATTTGCTCTCTGTATCTGTTATCTGTATATGTTCTCTGTATAAGTCTGCGACCTCTGAGCTCAACACCTGTGGTTAGTTACTCAAGTCGAGTCGGCAAGGGTCAGGTCGATTAGATAACGAACCACAGTAGTCTGTTTCTTGGAATCTTTGGGTATTGAGACCCTTGATTCCGGTATACTCGAGTATTACAATTTCTGTTTCCTGTTTGGCGTTCGGGTCCGGTAAGGGGTATGCTTGGTGAACGGGATTTGGCGTAAGCGGGGTCTACGGTCATGTTTGTTTCTTCGAGCATTGACGGAGAGTCAACGAGTTGGGATCAAGTACTGCAAATAGGGAAATTTGGCTCCTGAGAGCCACCCGTATCATTTCTATTTAAGATGTTTGTTCATTTCCTTATTTGATTTGCGTATGTGACTAATTGAATATGAAATTCCATGATTCTTACTTGTTATTATTTTGGTACCTCATTGATCGTAAGCTCACCCCCTTCCCGTTACCTTTTGTTTTCCTTACAGGGAACAATACTTTTGAATTATGATTTTGAAGAAAGAAGTAGAGCGAGTTCTAGTTATTCTTTTGTATAGCACCTCTGTAGTTGAAACCCTAATTGTACTTTGATCCCTCGTGAATATTCCGACTTGTAATGCTTGTTAAACTTTTAAACCTTTCAGCGTTTGTATTCCTAAAGAGATTAACCATGTAAATTAAGTGTACATGTTGAGATGGTACTTTTACTTGGCTTGATGAACACTTCTGGTATCCGTATGGTTTGGTAAGTTTTATTTTAACTTGGTGGTCTCCAATTGTTTGTTTTCTTTGGGTTTCTGTGTGCGGTTGTAGGGGTTTAAGTGATTTGATTCCGTAGACCTGGCGAGAGTTGGGCAGGCAGTCCGCTAACCCCTTTGGTACGCCTTAGGGGAAAGTGGGGCTGCACATCAACCCAAAGTTCTGATACCATATGTTAGACACAAAAGCAGGATCGTAGTTTACACTTGTAAATCATAAAACAGTAATTTGAGACATACCTTATGACCGTCGCGACTCCACAATTAACTGAGCCCTTGCACAAACCTCCGTACTTTCCTTGGTTCCGTAGCAATCAGCTCAGGAGCAAATTTTGACAATTTCGTAAACTGGGTCTCATACTCAGTTACACTCAACATTCCCTGGCGGAATTTAATGAAATCGTCCTCTCGCTTCTCCTGGACGATGGGTGGAAGGTATTTTTCGTTAAACTCCCGTACGAAATTTAACCAGGTCCATGCAGTCGCCTCTCTCTCCCACTTGGCCCTCACTATGTTCCACCAAGCCCTAGCTGGCCCTTCGAACTGGAAAACAACGAATTGAACTTGCCGCTCCTCTGTATAGTTTAGGGCAGCAAAAATATTTATCATGGCCTCCAACCATTTCTCGGCCCCATCCGGGTCTGGCCCTCCTAAAAATTTGGGTGGAGAGAACTTCTGGAATCTCTCTAAAGCTCTATCTTGTCCCATATCGGGATCCCTAGGTTGATTTACAGGGGCTTGACCCTGTTGTTCCACTAAACAGGCCAAAATATTGGTCATTTGCTGGATAGCAGTTGCCACTTGATCTCCCCCTGCAGCTTGGGGTTCAGGTTGTGGCTCAATCGTTGCCTCTCTCTCCTCTCTCGGTTCTTACACAGGTTCTTGTGCGCGTCTACCCCCATGGTCTCGACTAGGACCGCGTCCTCGATTAGTTCCCCTGGTTTGACTTCTTCTACCCTCCATGTTTTGGATTTAGCCAACTATAGACATATAAACAAGGTAAGAGATAGCTCATATAGCTCGTAAGGCTAAATAAAGGCATTAAAACACATAATAAACAAGTACTTTATACACATAGCAAACAAGTCAAATATACAGGCCAACAAGTCACATAGTCAGAGGCTATTACAGCCAAGGAACATAGAACAAAAGGTATTTACATCCACCATGACACGTCAAAATAAAAAACAAAAGGAGACGTGTCGTCCCACTATGTTCCTAACTATCCCACAAAATCTCCTCAAACCCCAATCCTAACATGTGGTCTGGCTAGACGCCGACCCAACCGACTCCGAGGATGCACTCAGCTCCTCCTCTGGGTCCTCCTCAGGATCCTCATCCGGATCCTCCTCAGGAGTACCAGGAGCGCCAGGAGCTACAGGCACTTGGCCTTCTCCGGCCAAGTCCTGAAGCACATCATCCACTAATGCCTCGCACTCGGTCAGGATGTGGCCAGTCCGGTCTCGTATATCTCCAACTACTCGCATCAGACGTCCAGTCGTCGCCTGAGCCTGCTCGCGAAAAGCATCGGTCCGCTGCTGCTCCTCCAGAACCGAGGCCTCCAACTCTCGGATCCGGGCTCCCTAGTCTCGGAGTGTAGCCCGAAGACGCTCTATCTCCGCATAGCACCTACGATTGGTGCTACCCAATCGTCTCCGCTCGTCATCCACAGCGAGCACTACTCGGTCAGGGTAGGAGTAGGTCTTCCAGCAGTCGCAGCGTCGGATCTTGCGCGCTGGGGACCACCGCTGCACTGGCCCACCGGGAATCTCCTGGTATGTGATCACGCGAGAGACGGGCCCCTCCAGATAGGGCTCGTCAGCAGGAGCGTCAGAAGGTACATCAGCAGGTACGGGCTGAGACGGCCCCGCACCCCCAGAAGCGTCAGTGTCTGCCATCACCTAAGTTTGTAAATAACATTGCAAAAGTAAGTACGCAACACGTAGAAAACAAGGCTAAAGGCTAAGCTCAAGGATAAAACCCTAGCCTATCGTATCAAGCACTCAATCTATCCAGATCAATTCACAACCTAGGCTCTGATACCACCTGTGACGACCCCACCTCCCCCTAAGGCGTACCAGAGGGTTCGGCGGACCGCCTGCCCAGCTCTCGCCAGGACTCACTCACTCGAATCACGTGCACACATCAATGAACCATAAATAACATCCACAATTCAAACTTATAATTTAAATTGATAGAAATCAGGGTACAAAGTCTCAATATACCCAAACTAGTTCAAAGTATATATACTCCCATAACAAAACATTCTATTCGAGGAATAACGCGAGTACAAGTCAAAAGTCAAAATAACTAGACTACGCTAGTCTTTACACGTCTCACGCGCCCCTCGTACCCCTGTAAGGAAAACAAAACTAATAGGGTGAGCTAAAACTCAGTGATGTTCCAAATATCAAATTGTCCAGCAAACAAGATAATAACCATGTAATAGTGAAATAGCGAGCAAACAAGTTCAAGTAAAGAGATAAAACTTCAAGTAGTCAAGAATTGTGTGGATCATGTTCACAAGTAAGGATACAGTTTCTCATGTCTCGACTCCATCCCAGCTTGATCGAATAGTAGTTGACACTCCGTCAACTTTCAAGTAATAACTAGTCCAGAAAGAAAACTCCACTTCTCGCCAGTCTCCGTCCACCAATCAACCCCCTTCTCCGGGCCCGCACGCCACACGAAACACGGGTGGTAATACTCGAGTATACCGAATTGCCGAGGAGATAACACTCCACTCGACCTTACTAGTGACCCAGGGTTTGTTATCTAATCGACCAGGCCCTTGCCGGCTCGACTCGATTAACTGGCCACAGGGTTTCTGGAATTCCAGGCATAATATAATTCATGTGCATGTAGAGCAAGTCAAGTAAAGTCGATAAACAAGAACAAATTTGGATAGGGCAAGTGCGATAAAGTACACCCTTGCTCTATCAAATCACATATATATCACGTATTCACGTTGATCAAAGATAAATGGCAAATATCGAGTTCAATCAGATATTTGGAAGCACTCACCAAAATAGTGCCTCTAGTGCTCGTGTCTGGGTAGTACTCCGGGTTTGGAGTCCAAATCTGCGATAAAACTTAACTTGAGAACTTTGAAAATCAATTAAGGTTCGAAACTTAAGCGTTTCGTTCAATAAGAATCAAGAAAGTGAAATTTACTTGAGAAATAGCTGTGAAATAGTTGCTCGCTTTTCAAACTGAAAAATTTGATAACATGTTTGCTTGGAGATGACTTTTGAGTCAAAAGTGCAAGTAAAACGGTTTTATAGTAATTCATATCGTTTTCCTATGAGTACGAGTTCGGCCAAGTCCTAACATATAACCCTTGATAGTTCAAGTGATAATCACTTTTAACCTTTACTCAAGTTGCAAATATAGTTTTCTAGTCCTCGAGCGTAAATTTGGGCAGCATGCCCTTTGTGCTTACCTAATTTTTCAGCCATTTAGGCTTCATTATTTTTCCTCAACCAATCCCAAAGTCATATATATCATAAATGCAAGTCAATAGCCGTTCCATAGGCTCATAACATCATAAGAATAAGAATCAAAGTAATAACAAGTGCGGAAATACAATCTAGCAAAAGACAGATTTGACGTGTGGTTGCGGAAATAACACATCCGAGGCTACGCTTATCAGATTGAGGCGCAAATTATACCGTTTCGAAGCTAAGACACAGGGCTACAATGTTCATGAAGATGACTTAGTCCAGTTTCCAATGAAACCTAGTCAAATCCTCAATTTACAGAACCAAAATCCAACTAGTCGGCTATTTAATTGCACTGCACTGGAATGGTCATATCTCAGGTTTGCAAGGTCCGATTAAGGTGTTCTTAGAGGCGTTTAAAAGCTAAGTCAGAATACTAAAACTTTCATGTTTTGGTAAAAAGCTAAATCAGTACGAATCCTAGTGAATAAACGTGATAAACTGGATAAACTGACCAAACGGACTACTGGGAAAAACCTTAAAATAGTGAGGGTATTTTGGTCTTTTCATGGGCTACGTTGCTCCGATTGAGCTGAAATTTTTTAGAAACCTATAAAATACCATTCTCTACAACTTTCATGTTTTAGGCCAAGCCTAATTTGGCCTCTAACTATGAGTATTAAAATCGGACAGAATGAAATCCTGAAATTCCAGAAATCTGGAATTTTTGAAATCTCAAGTCAATCCTTCCATTTTCTTGCTTCCAATTCTACCAAAGCCCCTTATCTACTATTATACACAACATATACTAAGTATAAAACAAGGTTAGGCAGAAATTAATCAAACCCTAGCTTGCATATCTCATCCAAGAATCATCACAACAACTTGCTTATATTGTAATCAAACTAAAACATGATCTAAATAACATCTTAAACCAAAATTTAAAGGAACAAGGATCATGATCAGATTTTTATACCTCAAAGACAAGGCTTGGAAGAGTGATACTTCACCCCCTTTGAAATTTCTTAGTTCCTCTAGCTTCCCCACTCACCAACTAACACTTTAATCGGTTTAGTTTCCTTTCTTTCTCACTTGGTTGATCAAACTCAAGATGAAATGGTTGTTTTTCTTGTTTTTCTTGCTCTCCCTTTTCTCTCTCTCTCTCGGCTGTGATGGTACAGAAATGAAGAGTTTTGGAGTTGGTTTTAGGGATAAATATGATGTAAATTCATTAGTCAACCAACCAAGGAAAGACTACCACTTGTTGCTTCAAGATTGGTTCTTAATTTTTTTCCTTTTCCTTGTTGTTTTTGGTCAAAAAATTCGGCCAGCTTGCTCAGCTTTATAGCTGATGTTTGGCTCTAATATTAAAGAGATTAAGTATATAAAAAATGATGGTCAAGTGGTGCGTTCAATCGATAGTGCACGGTACCCGTCGGTTCACACCGTTTTTCTTAAAAACACATGTACTAGAGTTTTTACTTTCTATTCACCAACTCTATATCATTGCTCCTAATCACATATTATTTCTCACTTAAAAGTCACTTTTAATCACCAAATTTGATCCTTGCTCAGTACCGAAAATTCATCCGGCGAAAAATCACGAAAACCCTAATTTGCTCCAATCTTGAAACCAAAAGTGAAACCCTACTTTCTAGGTTTATTTACACTTATTGTGGAATAATTGGGTAGTAGGGCTTTAAAAAATAATAATTTCCAAATAAAAGGGCATTTTTGAGAAAAAATATGAGAAATTTGCGAGTCCTCACACAACCACACTCAAAGTTCCTTGACGAAGCTTTTTATAAAATCGTCTTCGCTCTTTTCTTGGACTAGTGGAGGAAGGAATTTCTTATTAAATTCTCGTACAAAGTTTATCCAAATTCTTGAAATTTGATCTCTTTTCCACTTGTTTATTATAACATTTTACCAGGTTCGGACTGCTCCCTCAAGTTGAAATACAACAAAAGTTACTTTTATTTCTTCTGTATAGTTCAAGGCATCGAATATATTCCTTATATTTTCTAACCAATTTGCAGCCACTTCTGGGTCAGGTCCGCCAAAAAATTTGGGTAGGAAGAATTTTTGAAACCGTTCCAAAACTCAATCATCCCCTATCTCTTGGTTTTCACGTTAGTTTTCTTGTCCAACTCTCTGGCCCTGTTGAGCTACTAAGAGCTCTAGTACATCCGTCATATGAGTTAAAACTAATCTCATTTGGTCATCTCTTCCCCCAACCCTTGGCTCGGCGTTTTGATCAGTAGCAGACTCATTATCTACTCTTTGATTTCGGGGTTATCTGGGTTGATGTCCCTTTCGTTGTCCTCTAGTTTCCATATTCACAGCTAATCTAGATGCATATGCATAAACCCCATACTAAACCATAATCGAACTACACACACATACCAGTAACACTTCTAAAGAAAAATGAAATCACTTGCACAGATAACATTATCACCGTACAAGTCAAACACAAACTCAAATTTATCAGATCATAACACAAGTTACAGTCAAATAAAGTACATTCCAAGTCAAGATCAGCAAACAAAAGTAAATAGGTGATTAACAAAAGTACATGCATCTCCAATGTACAAACTCCTAAGTTCTACTCCCATCGTCCCATTACAAAAGATCAAAAGTAGTGTTTCATTAGATTAATTGGAACTAGATGATTCCCGTTCCCTAACATAATCAACTTCATTCCCACACTAGGATCCTCTGAGTCTCGATCTTCTCCACCTCTCTCTCTTAATTGGTGTCATTCTAGCCAAATGATTATTGGTTTCCTGTAACTATTCACGTGAAATATCGATTCGTTCTTATTCCCAACAAATAGAGATCTCAAGTCCTTAGCATTGCCCTCAACTCTTAAGTACTCGGGTACAAAAATCTGAAATAAGATAATTCACAACTCGAGCCAACCGGTCCCAAGTGTAAATCACCACATTTGAGATTTTTACCCAACATACATATCTAATTTTGCCCAAGTATCAAGATAAAAGGGTTTATACCTATCACATTCGTGATTCACAACTTACGCTCTAGAAGAGTACTTAAGTTTTCACTCATTCACATAATAATGACCATAACACCACTTGGCCCAATCTCACCCCGCGCAGAGACCACGCGAAATGACTCTGATACCACTTGTGACGCCCCCACTTCTCCCAAGGGTATCCGCGGAACGCCTGCCCAACTCTCGCCACGACTCGATACAAGTCAAATTTAAACTTAAAGGTACACAACCAATAATAAAATTCAAATTAAGGAAAATCTCTCCCTTAAATAAACTTTCAAGTCTTACAAGTTATCAAAATTACCTTAATCTTCAATCTTAAATACAACCCAAAAGAATATGTACTACAATCATCTCCTACAACACAACTTAAAGTCTCCAAAGAAAACAACTTAGTACTATTCGTGAGCACTCTCGGTTTTGAACCTTGTTAAGGAAAACAAAAGCGTGGAATGAGCTAAACAACCCAGTGAGGTTCCAAAACACATAAGCAGTTCTAATAGATCAAGTAAATTAAGCATAACGTACATACGGTTCAAGGTGTCACATTGGCACACTAAAATGAGACATTTATCATTTTACAGAAATAAACACACATTAAAAGGATACGGTGTTCACGTGGAACTGTTTCGGTCAACTTCACCTTATAACTCCAATAATTCCCCCCGTTTGTCTGGCCATCACCTTATCCCTCCAGTGGTAATACTCGAGTATACCGATACAGTGGCCCTGGGTTCTAACATACCCGATCGATCCCAGTCTTGGCTCGAATAGGTTAGCAACAAGGGCAGGGCCCAATTTAGTTAAGAGCTTACAACACGCGCAAGTAATCAAATATACAGGTAAATGGTAGAAATTCACGATTAAACGGTAGAAATTTGTTATTTTAGTAGGTTGAGTGAGATAAAGTACACACTCGCCTTAAAACGGTGAAAAATTTCATAGGAGCAATTATAGATAACACTTAATACTTAAACACACAAGAAATATGTGGTAAACATGTAGCAAAACTATTCAAGTCACAAACACCTACAAGGAACACTCACCAAATCAAAAGTGTAAACCAAGAGCGAGACAAGATCAAACGGGTTCCTCGGGATCCTCTTGATCACTTAAGACATGTACAATTACAAATCACCTAGGCAATCAACCAAGGTCTAGTAGTATTCCCGCTACTCTCATTTAAGAGATAACGCGTTCAAATCGAATACAAATATCACTTAATAATTTGATCCATGAGGGTAGCATTTGAAAATATCTAAGAATACATTAATCCGAGTCAAGTCATGTCCAAGATTCTCCAAGTTGAAAATTAAACAAATCTCTAGGTTTTGGCACGAAAACCAAGAAAGATGGAGGATTAGTTTCTTGTCAAAATTCCCTAGCTGAATGCCCAAGTTTCAAGTATAAGTGAGCTTTCTCATTTTTCAAACTCATTTAGTTAAAGTCTAGTAAAATCGCCAACAACGGCTCACTAACTTCTTTAGCCACCAATTCAAGTTGTACCCGTAAATCGAATAAAATACTCAAGTTCTCTTTTACTAAAAGCTTCACTCAACGTCCATTTTCAACGATTAAATCGAGGGCGTATACTCAAGAGGCTATGGCGATAGAAGCTTTGGTTTTCAAATAAGGAAGATAAACACATTTTTACTTGGAAGCTCGGCCAAAACATTCCGAGTATTACTAATTACATTCACAAGAAACCTTTCAAATCATTCTTTTAAAATACTTGTATGATTGCCAATTCTAGTACAATTGTCATGGCCATACGAATAGGGATTGAAGTCTCTAATTTGAGTACGAAGAGAAGTACCATTAACCAAGGGAGTTATATGACCAAGTAAATGCATCAAGAGAGATTTAACCGTCGGAAACCAAGATTGGAAATGAAAGTTCAAAGTTCCAAAGAGACCTTGTATTAAACCATGAAAACAAACTTAAAATAGTCCAACAATCACAAAGGAAGGTTGAAAGATCTTAAAGGAGTAATTTGGTTGAAAACAAAAATTTTTCTAGTTTAGAGTGACACTAATTTGAAAAATCGTATCTCGAGTTCCGTAAGTCCAAAAATGGAAAAATTTGTACTGTTGGAAACTATATCCAAAGTACTAAAAGTTCCTAGAAGATATTTTTCCAAGATTCTAAACGGAAAGCATTCATTTTTCAGCTCAAAGTTGCTGATTTAAACAAGCAAAACAGAACTAGTCTTGGTTTTGCAGTCATCTTTGAAAATTCGGCATAATTCACGGAAAACAAATCATGCTCTGAAATTCGTAGCACAATAAGTGTTTCAAACAAGGTTTCTAACACAATAAACAGAACTAAATTTGGTGTTTTGAGTATCAAGATATAGCAGTTCAAATTCGGTAAAATTTCACTACTAAAACAGTGAATTTCCAGATTTTAAAAGCCATCTTTGTAGCATCATTTGGATATCGAAAGGTTATCGAAATAACACTAAATTTGGTACACTTAAACCTCTATATGTAGACTACCCCTGTATCAAATTTCATGAAAAACCACAAGTGGAAAGGCAGTTAACAAAATGACTAAAACTCGTAAAATTCCCAAAGCAAATCTGCCATCTCACCCTTTTCTTTCTTTCCAAACATTTTGTATAATGAAATCAGTTCCAATTCGGTTCATTTTTGGAATCAAGGTCCTTTAAACATTCAAAAAGTAAGTGATAGTTGATTGACATCAAAATTTTCGAAATAAAACTTCCCACAACAAGCTCGACCAGTCGGCCAGCAAGAAGGAAAAGCTTTCCAGTTTTCCAGCTTTATTGCACTTTCAAAATCAGGCCATATCTCACTCAATACGAGTTCAAATTATGAATGGTTGGTGGCGTTGGAAACTAGGTTCAAAATAATTCATTTTATCAGAGGAAAAAATTTCCAAAATCAGTTCACAAGTAGTTCAAATTCAAGCCACAAGTTGCAGCCTCTCATGTCCATTCGAATGGAACAGGCAGACAGAACAGAACAGAACAACTGACTTTACCAATTCACTCAGATCATACTAGCAAGAGATTTTTATACCGTTAGAAAGCTACGGATGTCTAGTTTCAAATGCTGCAAACAGCATGCTATTTTGACTTTTGTACAAAGAGATATGTTCAATCAAAGAAGCATTGTTCGGCAGCCCAGATTACCATTTCCAGGTATCTTTCAATTTCGAAAATTCAAGTTTTGCTCAACCAAATCAAATGATTTTTCGACAACATTTTGTACACACAATATACCACATATAACCATCAATTTCACAGAAAAATAAGTATCAAAAATTCGAAATGAAAACAGAGCAACAATGGACAGAATTTCGGCCATCTTGCCTCTCACGGTTTTCTCTCTTTCTTTTCCTCTTCTAGTTTCTTCCATTAAAACTCATCACAAACACACTAACACACACATAAACATCATGGTAGCTCTCATTTAACTAACATGGGAGTTCATAGAGTACACTTCAACCAACCAAATTCAAGCAACAACAACAATAAGGAAGCTACAAGCTTCAAAACTAAGAAATGAAACAAGAAAGCAAGAGTTTTGGTGAGAGATGTTTATACCTTCAAAACCCAAGAAGAAACCCTATATTTTTGGTGTGAGAACTCCTTAAAACAACCCCTAACCAGCCGCCCCTCTCTTTCCTTCAAGCTAGAGCAAGAACCCAAGGAGTTTGATGGTTGGATGATGTTTTGCAAGCAAAATGGAAGTTAGAAGTGAGGAGCTCTCTTCTTCCCTTTCTTGTCTTGAGGGCTGGCCGAATGGAATGAGAGAGAAAATGGTTTGGTGGTCCAATTCTTGGAGAGCAGGAATGAAGAATTGTGTTGGAGAAGCTAACTTAAAGTTGGTGCACAAAGTCAACTCTTAATAGTAACTCGATAGGGTTTCGTACTAGCACTTTCTCTCTCGTTTGGTACACTTATGCACTAATCTTCCAAGGTACCTCCTTTAATATGGTAATTATTCACCCTTAGTAGTCTAGTATTAATTCCTCAAATTTTCAATTAGTCGTACCAGCACGACTTTCGGGAAACTATTGACTCGCGCGCGGTAAATGCTTAATTTTATCTAACTCACATCTAATCCCTCAATTAACTTTTCTTAGTCTACTATTGATCATTCTTCATTCTCCAAGATTATTACACTCTGGAATCAAATATAGTTTCGAAAAATGTGTACTCATTATTTCTCGCTAAACGAGCAGTAGAAAAATTAATTTTGCTAACAGAACGTTTTAAAATTATAAAAGGGACATTTTTGCATATAAATGGACTTGAAACGGATGAAATAAATTATTTGGGATAAACGGGTGATTAAATAATCAAATAAACCAGTAAAATAAAATAAAAATAAGAAAAAAAATTCGGGTCCTCACACTTTCTCTCATATGCTTTGCTAATTTCTACCTTTTAATCGTGTTTTTATTTTCTATCGAACCATTAAAATGGTCTTGGCGTGAACTACCCAAAAAGCCCCTACATGGACCGCCGTCTATTCGAATAAAAGACATGTTTGGGAGCAGCGCTGCGACACAGGTCCTTAATTAAGGTATATATTTTACTTTGAGGACTAATTGCATATAAAAAAAACTTTAAGGGACTAAATTGACATTAGTAAAAATATTTAGGGACTAAATTGGCAAATTTTCCCTGAATTTTTGCCTACTAAGTTTTTAGGAAAGTTTCGACCTAATGCTTGACTAATTCTCGATTTAATCAAGCAAATGGATCAATTTGGTTCGGTTTGAGTTTGAAAACACGGGTCACAAATATTTTCCAAACCCAAAACAATCAAAGCCAATTTTATTAAATAAAATCAACTAGTTTATTTTTTTAAGCATTAAAGGAAAAAATGATAGCTTAGCAAAAACCAAAAAAAATCATGAAAAAAGGAAAAAAATCTGCAGCTTAGCATAAAAAAATAAACTTTAAAAAGAGGGAAAAAACAAGGAAGTGTACAAATGAAAGGAAAAATTGGTATAAGGTAAAAAAAGAAGGAAAAATAAAGATAATTAACCGGGGTATTTTAAACCTTGAGTTTATGGTATCTCTTGATAGAGTAGTAGTAGAGAATTGAGGTTGCAAGTCTAGGGACAAGGGGGAGAATGAATCTAGAAAATAAAAAAGGTATGGAGAAGAGCTAGAGAGAAAAGAGAATAAGAAAGGGAGAACTGAGAGAGAACAACAAATGTCAGCTTACCAGATTAGTCTTTAGGGTTCGAAAAACTTTGATTCCTATTGCAATTTAATATGAGAAAATTGAAAAATTGTAATTCACGATTCAAACGGAGTATTATGATTTCAACGATCTTAATCAGTCTTGACAGATTTTGGTGACTGGTCAACTATAGATATGAACTAGATAAGAGACATTGCCAATTCACAATCCCACCAATCAAATGTGCTAGTCCAGTTCAAACTTTAAAACATTGTTGTAGGGATTTCAAATTCAACTAGGGAAGATCCACTTTACAACTTGACAGGTCTCCAAAATAATTAGTGGTGTTCATATTTCCAAAAAAAAAAAAACTTAAAAACTGGCCAATCCAATATAGATCAAATTTTCGATTTTGGTAAAATGGAATTAAAAAAAAATCGAAACATAATGCTCAATAAAAAAATCCACTTTAACATTATACTTGGAAGGCAAATTTTGATGGAAGTTGACATGTTGGAGTTTTGCTTGATGATTAAATTTGGACTTCTTGTTTATTTCAATGTTATTTAAGAATTGAGATTATGAGTTGTGACTTAGGATTATGAACCTTTTTTTGTATATCATGTTTGTTTGAGTTAAGTTAATTGAATTTGTTTGGCAAAATATATAGGATATTATTTTGTTACAATAAATTTTTAGAGAAAATTAAAATATTTTAACTCACTATTGACATTTCAGATTTTGGATATTACCGAATTACGGGTTCTTCAATCCAATTTAATAACTAAAAGTTGGATGGTAATCAAATATTGATATTAAAAAATTGATTCCCAAATTATTGAAATTTTTTTTATCAAATTTCCTGATTACTGACTAATGAACACCCCAAAAAATAAACATCATCTAAAAAAAGTAATAGGCCATGTTACTTCCCTGTCAGAAAGCGCAAAATCTCTGAGTAGTATCCTCTTGTTGACACGATTTTTAGGACGGTCCCGCTTTACATGGTGTGGTTGTTTAATAACGATTACTGGAATTTAGAGTTTAGATCTAGGGTTGTGTCAGGTAGACGTGGAGCCTTTTAACTATAGCCCAATTTGATAAGAGCCGAAATATTTAGGGAAAAAGTCCCAATGACCTTCGAACTTTTGTCCTAGCGAACTTTTGGCCCTTTAATAATTAAAAGTAAACTTTTGGCCTGCAATTTATCAAAAAGTGCCAAATGTTGGTCATTTTGTCAGTTCCAACAGTTAAGAATGATGGAAAACATCATCACGTGTGTTTCATGAGGAATTAGCAGGGGCATTCTTGCCTCGTTAACTCAACAGTATATATGGAGTAAAAGGCAGCCAACCTCTTTACTCCATGGAAGATGGTCTACCCACAGCAAAAAAAAGACCCTCTCCATTGCAGTCCACAAAGATGGGATGCAACACATTGCAACCTCCACTGCGAGGACTCGCAAATTTTCTTATTTTAAATTCCTATTATGAGCTCATTTAAATATTTATTTGGCCGTTTACTTCGAATATTTTATTTTAACCTCTTTATACTCAATTACATGGAACTATGACCAACAAGTATTTTAAAAATGCCTTGATTCGAAAATTTATTTTTGAAAGCTCGTTCAAAGTGAATAGTGGATGCGCGTTTGAAGACAATAATCGAATCGAGAATACAATAATCTAGGAAAATTGGAGACTTGTACATTAGTCTTGAAATAGGTATTTTTTATGTTTAAGTGCTTAAGTATTAGTTAGTGATACTATCGTTATAAGAATTTCTTGAAATTTCCACTTTATCGCGCACAAATCGGAAGTACGCGTTTTCACGTGCGCGATTAATTGAGGGACCTTAGACCCTTATTTTTAGACCATTAAGAATGAATAATAATAGTATGAATAGAAGTGCATTAGAGGTTTAGTGCACAAGTGAAACAAACACGAGAGGAATCGAGCACGAAACGCGAGCGTGTGCGCGCGAGGAGAGAGTTGACTTTTGAGGCAATTTGAACCAAACACATAAGCTTCTCAAGGAAGCTTCATTTCAGCAAATCACACTCTCTCTTTCTCACCATAGCAGCCAGCCACAAGGAGGAAGAAAGCTACCAAAATTCTTCTTCATTTCATCACTCAAATCTCACCCAAATCACTCCAAAATTTACACACAACTTGCAAATCACTTGGAGATCAACCTAAGCTAGGAAAAGAGCTTGCTTCTCACGGTTTTCTTTAGCTTCCAAGGACTGAAACTTTCTGTTTTAGTCATCTACTAAGGTAAACAATGATCAACTTCTTAAATCTTAGTTTATGGAAGTTATCTTGCACTTATGAGCTCATAGATTCACATGGATAGCTTTATATTGTTGAAAATCGTGTGAGTGGACTTTATGAAATCCCACAATGACTTAATGAACTGATTTGATGAGATTTGATGTTAATTATGTTGGATTAGTGCTTAATCTAGTGAAAATAAGTTGTATTGTAGAAGAAAGCTCAAAGGAAGTGAAAAAGAAATTTTACCGTTTCTGCCCCTGCTATTGCCGTGCACTTTGGTGCACTTTTTTGTAGTCCAATTCACTTGTTTTCGATGTATATGTGTAATATAGGTTGTGTGGAAAGTTTTCACAAAAAATTACATGATTTGGAAGAGCAAATGTTGAGATTTCAAAATTTTACCAAAACTAGAATTGTGTTTCGTATTGCTCTGGCAGTGATTTTCAAACAGCTATAACTCTTTGCTCCGACGTCGAAATTGAGTGCCGTTTACGGCACTAGAAACTAGACATTTCCAGTTTTCCAATTGTCTAAAGTGCATTCCCTGATTCCACCTGAGTGAGCCGTACCAACCTTGTAAAGTCGCCTATTCTGTTTCTCATCTGTACTGGAAGCCCAGTTTTGAGCTGCGATTTGATGCTCAAATATGAGCTAGTTGTGGACAGAATTTTAAAATGATTGCTTCTAAGCAATTGTAGCCTTATGAATGTAGTTTTCAACGCCACCAACCACACTCAATTCTGAGTTGAATTGAGTGAGTTGTGGCCAGATTACAGAGCTGTCTTCGTGAAAGAAAACCCTAATTCTGGACTGATTTATAGCTAATCTTGATTTGGGACTTGTGATTCGAAATCCTTGGTGTTAATCACCTACCAAATGTATCTTGGATGTCTCTTAGACATTGTCTACACAAATGAATCATATTTGAGATGTTTTTGTTGGCCAAACGTTTGGGGAAAAGGAAAACGGAACTACAAGGCAGTTTTGCCTTGGAAATTTTTGGAGTTTTAATGACTTGGTTAACTGACTTTCCATGTAAATTTTTGCATGAAAATTTACAGAGGAATAGCCCTTATATGGTAGTACAATATTGCCAAATTTGGTGCTATTCTGAGTCCATTTCGATGCTAACTAAAGTACCAAACCTCAAGCTTTAAACCTGGAAAATCTTTGTTCAGTGAGGAAATTCAGCTTCTTTGAACCGTTATATCTTGGTGCTCAAAACTCCAATTCTTGTTCCACTTGTTGTGTTGAAAACTTTGATTGTAACTCTAATTGAGTTCCTAATTTCAGAGGCTAGTTCGTATTGTGTGAATTTTGCCGAATTTTCAAATTTTGTCGAAAATCAACCCAAATCTGTCTTGGCATTCCAAAACAGCAACTTTGAGCCGAATTTTGAATATCTTCCATTTGTGATCATGAAAAAGTGTCTTCTAGGAACTTTTAGTACTTTGAAAGTAGTTTTCAACGGTACCAATTTTTCAAATTTTGAACTTGTAAAGAGTGAGATACGATTTTTCAAATTACATGTAACAAATCTGAAAATTCCTAACTTAAAGGAAATGGAGTTTTTCAAACTCTCTCTTTTCCTTTGATATCACTTGATCGTTTTACACTTGATTTCAAAGATGAAAACTAGATTTCTCTTGTATTTTAAAACCCCACCTTTGAGTCTCGATTTACGAGTAATTAAGGCTTATTTTTTATAAGATTTTCTTAGATTGTACTCTAGTACAATCTTCTTCGATAATTGGGGTTTCTAAGTAGTAGTTCGTTATTACTTGCTCAGGCACACAAGAGGACCTTCAAGAGGATCCCACGGTGGACGCCTGAACCTTCGAGTGACAATTTCTCCTTTGTTTACTTGGTGAGTGTCAAGTGTATGAGTACTTGATACATGTTTAATTTTTATAATTGATTGGAGATTTTGAAAATGGAGGCGAGTGTGTACTTTACCGCACTCGTTCTCATTTGAAATGAATGACTCATGATTGAATTGATTGAAATGAAACGAATGAATTATGAATGACTTGATTGAATGAGATGAATGATTAAATGCTTGAATGAAATGAAATGGTATGCTATGGCTGCATAGGTCGTTGGAGTGAATCTCCTCGATTCACAAATGTTACATGAGGGACGCCCAAATTGATAGGCCGACCTTGGGACTCGAGCCGACATGGGCTTAGTCTGGAACCTCGGTGAACCATGAGAATAACATGATAAGCTTAATCTATTGGAGAGATCTTGCTTGGTCTACTCGTGCAGTAGCGCCTTTATCGTCGTTCGGGCACGGTGGGGGGTTGTAAGGTTGACGGACATGAGAAGTAAGTGGAGTTCTACGGATTGGAAATACCGATCCGGTTGACGGAGAGTCACCGCAGGAAGGTATGCGATTGAGACCTGGCAAAGCAAGTGGAACATAACTCCTGAGAGCTACCATATCCTTGAATTGTTTCTGTTTATATTTCACTTGAATTGTAAATTACTCTATTATTACTGTTTTTCTTGCTAATTGAGATTGTTATTTGGACAACGTGCTTGCATGTGTGTTTCTTGACCTCACGAGCGATTGCTCACCCTGTAGTTTTGTTTTCCTTAACAGGCATAGACTTGAAGTGAACTCGGAGAAACCCTTCTGTTGTACTCTTGTGTTAGGGTTCCAAATGTAATTGACTAGATTTTGTGGCTGTTGTATAGTTTGGGGATTGATGTATCTTTTGGGAACCAATGTAAGAATTGGATGATTGATATATTTTGGAACTCGTGGTGTAAATTTTAATGTTATTTATGGAAGCGACTTATCTTTCTTACTTTGTCTTGTCGTGATAGCTAGTATTGTATTAACCTTGAATGGAATTTGTACCGAATCCTGACGAGAGCTGGGTAGGCGTTCCGCGGATACCCTTTGATTCGCCTTAGGGAGAAGTGGGGGCGTCACAATTGGTATCAGAGCGCTAGGTTAGAGATCTATATGGGAGATATAGTAGGAACTTTACCGTTAGGATTTGAGATATGATGACTTAGCCATACTTTAAGTGATATGTGGGCAAACTAGTGACTAAGTTAGTCATACCTTAAGTGATATCCGAGCGAGTTAGTGACTAAATTTCTAACCCGAAAAGTGTGATTGTTTTGCAGGGATGGATAATGAAGATGGGACCCTCGCAGCTAATGGAAATGGCCATGTTAATGGTCACGTAGAGCATTCTAGACCTATTTACTATCGAACTCTTGGTGGAGGAGCTCGTGTGCGTTATTCACCCTATGATAGGTATCCTCGATGTTCGTGTAGATTGACATTTGCCTACCCGAACCACCTCGTGCTAGCTTTGGACGACGAGCGTCGTCAGTTGGTGAATACCAACCGGGATTTACAGGAAGAGCTGGATGAGTTGAAACAGATGGTTAGTGCTCAGGGCGAGAGGGTCGCCGAGCTCGAGGAGGTACTGGCTGGCGAGGTGGCTACTGCTGCGGTCACTCACGAGGAGCTCCATAGGACTAGGACTCGACTCACTAGGTTAGGTGAGGAGGTCCGTGATCGGGCTTCCGGGATCCTGACCGATGCCACTATGATGATAGAGGTGGTAACGGATATTGTCCAGAGCCCGATTTAGGGGGAGGACTCAGAGGAGGATCCGGGAGAGGATCCTGAGGAGGAAATTCCTCCTGGTAGTCCTACTGTGTACTAGGTCTAGACTGATTGACCTTTTGACCCTTTTGACTGGTATAGTTAGGATTAGTTGGGGTGATGCGAGTGCTGAGATCATTGTATTTTGCATGACTGTGTGGCCTACTTTTGAGACACTTGATTTTACTTTAGTTTTCTGTGACTGAAAGTACGCTTGTAGCACCTGTGTGCTATATTTTTGTGCTTTCCCTTGACTTACTAATTGTATGGATTTGAAAGTGTTAATGAATGTAAATTATTGTTATTTTCAATATTTTCGTGATTGGTTCTTGTTTTAAATATTTTCCCCGTATAATTAATTTATTTCTTGCATTAGGCATACCTAGGATAATGGAAGGACGAAGGAGTGGTCAAGGCTGTGGTCGAGGGACTAGACAGGCCCAATCTCATGGGAATGACCAGGGATCGGCAACTGGACCGACCCATGAACAAGAAAATGTAGAGGGAAATCAAGTGGCTACTGCCATTAATAGGATGACTGATATCCTTGAACGTTTAGCTGAAAGACAGGGTCCTGGATCGCTTAGCCAAACTAGGGGACAGGATAGAGGGGAGGATAGAGCCTTGGAGAGGTTCCTGAAATTTAACCCGCCTAAATTCATTGGTGAACCCAATTTTGAGGTAACAGAGAATTGGTTGGAGAGAATGACCAATATATTTGCAGCCTTAGACTATACCGAAGATAGGCGAGTGAATTTTGCTACTTTTCAATTTGAGGGAGTGGCTCGTGCTTGGTGGGACATGATAAAAGGAAAATGGAAGAGAGCTCAAACCCCTTGGACTTGGGATAATTTCACGAGGGAGTTTAATGAAAATTTTCTTCCACCTTTGATCCAAGAGAAGAGGGAGGATGAATTTATCAAGTTGAAACAAGGGATCCTTAATGTAGCAGAGTATGAAGGAAAATTTACTAAAATTTCTAAGTATGCCCCTGAATTGGTGACCAATGAGTGGAAAAGGATAAGGCGGTTTGTACAAGGGTTTAATGTGAAAATCCATGAGGGTTTGGTCGCAGCCCAAATCTCTACATTTACTGAAACTTTAGAGAAAGCGCAACGGGTTGAAAGTGCGAGAATGCAAGTTAAGGACTTTCATAATAGGAAGAGGAACTTTTCTAGTCGTACTTCTGGACAGACTAGCAAGAGTTCACAGCCTTCCAAAATTGGGAGAGGAATGGGAGGAATAATGATTGCTGGAGTTTCTAGGGGAGTTTTATCCAGGGGAGGTCATAGTGGGCAGGTTCAAGTTAGGGGAGCGCCTTCTAGCGGCTCGGCAGTGACCCCTCAAATCTCTTGTGGGTACTGTGGTAAACCCAACCACTCTGAGAACGATTGTTGGAGAAAGTTTGGGAAGTGTTTGATTTGTGGTAGTATCGAGCACCAACTCGCGACTTGTCCAAATAAGCTGAAGGTGGGAGGAAGCACCCAAAGACCCGAAAAGTCAACCTCTATACAGACCGGTGTTGGAGGAAACCGACAAAAGGTACCTGCTAGGGTTTATGCACTGGACCATCAACAGATACCCGATGCGACTGAGGTGGTTGAAGATACGATTCCTATTTTTCACCGCTTAGTTAGGGTTTTAATTGATCCGGGTGCGACACATTCCTTTGTAAACCTTAATTTCATGGGCGGAATAGATTTGAAACCAATTAAATTACCTTATGACTTGGAGGTTATGACACCTACTGGGAATCAAAGTCTAATCGCTAACTTGGTGTAAAGGCATTATGAGATCTGGATTTGAGAACGAAAATTAATGGCCAATCTGATAGGTTTAGCGATTAAAGGGTATGATGTGATCTTAGAAATGGACTGGTTAACCCGTTACAATGCCCAGTTGAACTGTAAAACGAAAATAGTAGAATTGTGCATTCCGAGAGAGGCAACCCTGAAACTGGATGTAAGGGGTAGATTAGTCTCATCTGCACTTATCTCAGGGATTTGAATTAGGAAAATGTTAAGTAAAGGAGCTCAGGATATTTGACTTTTCTAATCAACACCCCTAACGATAAAGTGAGACTGGAAGACATGTCTGTAGTAAAAGATTACCCGAATATTTTTTCTGAAGAGTTAGAGTCTTTACCCCCGAAAAGAAACATAGTTTTTAAGATTGATGTGACTCCGGGAGTAGCACCTATCTCTAAGACGCCATATCGGATGGCTCCAGCCGAATTGAAAGAATTGAAATTGCAACTACAGGATTTGTTAGAACGGAGCTTTATAAAAGAGAGTGACTCACCGTGGGGAGCCCCGGTCTTATTCATTAAGAAGAAAGATAGGAGTTTGAGGTTATATATAGATTACAGAGACTTAAATAATGTTACTATTAAGAATAAGTACCCGTTGCCCCACATTGATGAATTTTTTGACCAATTGCAAGGGGCAGTAGTATTCTCCAAGTTAGATTTGAGACGGTTATTATCAATTGAGGATTTTGGAGAAAGATATACCAAAAACTACTTTTAACTCGAGGTATGGGTACTTTGAATTTGCCGTAATGCCATTTGGGTTAACGAATGCACTTGCTGCTTTATGGATTTGATGCACAGGGTTTTTAAACCTTATTTGGATCAATTTGTGGTGGTGTTTATTGATGACATATTGGTGTACTCTAAGAATGTGGAGGATCACGAGAAGCACTTGAGAATTGTTTTACAAACCTTGAGGGAACACCAATGGTATGCTAAGTTTAGCAAGTGTGAATTTTGGTTGAAAGAAATAATATTTTTGGGGTACATAATTTCTAAGGATGGGATAAAAGTGGATTCAGCCAAAGTTGAAACTGTTTCAAAGTGAAAACGACCGGAAAATCCTATTGAGGTTCGAAACTTTATAGGATTAGCAGGGTATTACCGGAGATTCATTAAGGATTTTCTAGAATTGCTGGACCCATGATTGAGTTGACCAAGAAAAGTGGGAAGTTTATATGGAGTCCTAAGTGTGAGGAGAGTTTTCAAGAATTAAAAAGACGTTTAACAAGAGCGCCTGTGTTAGCTCTACCAAATGGGAAAGATAGCTTTGTGGTCTACACAGATGCTTCCAAGGAAGGCTTGGGATGTGTATTAATGCAAAATGATAAAGTGATAGCGTATGCATCTAGGAAGTTGAAACCATATGAAGGAAACTACCCAACTCATGATTTGGAGTTAGGGGCGGTAGTGTCGCTTTAAAGAAGTGGAGACATTATCTGTATGGAGTAACATTTAAGGTTTTTACTGACCACAAAAGCCTTAAATATTTGTTTTTCCAAAAGGAGCTGAATTTAAGGCAACGTAGGTGGATGGAATTTTTTGGAAGATTATGATTGCACGATAAAGTACCATCTAGGGAAAACCAATGTAGTGGCCGATGCTTTAAGTCGTCAAGTGCAAGTGGCCGGATTGATGATTAAGGAATTACACCTGTTAGAAAAAGTTAGTTAGTGGAATCCTAGACTTGAACCGAGAAAAATAATTCTTGGGAATATAGTACTGAATTCCGCTTTGATGGAACGTATTAAAGAAACTTAGGAAAATGACCCTGAAGTACAAATGTGGGTGGGGAAAGTCAAAAAGGGAGAAAAGTCAGATTTTAACTTGGGATTGAATGGTATATTGAGGTTTCAGAATCGGATAGTAGTGCCAAAGGATGAAGAGCTTAAGAAGGAAATCTTGAAAGAGGCACACCGATCGAAGTTTACGGTACACCCCGGAAGGAATAAAATGTACCAAGACTTGAAAAGTTTGTTTTGGTGGGAGAGCATGAAAAGGAAAATTGCCCATTTTGTTCAGACCTGTTTAATTTGTCAACAGGTTAAGGCTGAACATCAGAAACCGTTTGGACTTTTGCAACCTCTAGAGATACCTGAGTGGAAATGGGAGAACATCACTATGAATTTTATATCAGGACTACCCAGGACACAAAGAGACCATGATGCTATTTGGATAATAGTGGATCGACTGACCAAATTGGCTCATTTTCTGCCGAATAATATGAAGTATCCATTACAGAAGTTGGCTAAATTGTATTTGGATGAGATTATCAAGTTACATGGAATACCTGTAAGTATTGTGTCCGATAGAGACCCGAGATTTGTTTTAAGATTTTGGCAAAAGATGCAAGAAGTGTTGGTGAGTAAATTGAATTTTAGTACTACTTACCATCCCCAGATCGATTGACAGTCTGAATGGATGATTCAAACTCTTGAGAACATATTGAGAACTTGTGTCTTGGATTTTGGGGAGAGTTGGAGTAAATTTTTAACATTGGTGTATTTGGATGAGATTATCAAGTTAAATGGAATACCTGTAAGTATTGTGTCCGATAGAGACCCGAGATTTGTTTTAAGATTTTGGCAAAAGATGCAAGAAGTGTTGGTGAGTAAATTGAATTTTAGTACTACTTACCATCCCCAGATCGATTGACAGTCTGAATGGATGATTCAAACTCTTGAGAACATATTGAGAACTTGTGTCTTGGATTTTGGGGAGAGTTGGAGTAAATTTTTAACATTGGTGGAATTTGCTTATAACAATAGCTTCCACTCTTCTATTCAAATGGCTCCGTATGAAGCACTTTATGGTCGGAAGTGTAGATCTCCGATTTGTTGGGAGGAAGTAAGTGAACGAAAAATTTTAGACCCGACCACAGTGCCTTGGATTGAAGAAGCAAATAAAAAAGTGAAATTGGTACGCCAGAAAATTCAGACCGCACAAAGTTGTCAAAAGAGTTATGTAGATAATCGGAGGAAGGACTTAGAATTTGCGGTTGGAGATCTAGTGTTTCTTAAGATTATACCTCTGAAAGCAAGTTTAATGTCTGGAAAAGGAAAGAAATTACAACCGAGATTCGTAGGGCCTTACAAGATTATCCAATGTGTAGGAAATGTGGCCTATAAGTTGGAATTGCCACCAAGTTTGTCTCGAATTCATAACGTTTTCCACGTATCTATGTTTAAGAAGTACCATCCAGACCCTTCTCATATTTTGCAATCAGAAAGTATCAAATTGATGAAGCGCTGACCTATGAGGAGAAACCAGTGAAACTTCGAGATAGTAAGGTGAAAGAACTAAGGAACAAGCGGATTCCTTTGGTGAAAGTTCTTTGGAGGAACTATGAGTTAGAGGAAGCGACTTGGGAAGTTGAATAAGCAATTCGAGAAAAATATCCAGACCTGTTCACAAATCAAGGTATAATTTCGAGGACAAAATTCTTTTAAGAGGGAGAGGATATGAGGACTCGCAAATTTTCTTATTTTAAATTCCTATTATGAGCTCATTTAAATATTTATTTGGTCGTTTATTTCGAATATTTTATTTCAATCTCTTTATACTCAATTATATGGAACTATGACCTACAAGTATTTTAAAAATGCCTTGATTCGAAAATTTATTTTTGAAAGCTCGTTTAGAGTGAATAGTGGATGCGCGTTTGGAGATAATAATCGAATCGAGAATACAATAATCTTGAAAAATTGGAGACTTGTACATTAGTCTTGAAATAGGTATTTTTTATGCTTAAGTGCTTAAGTATTAGTTAGTGATACTATCGTTATAAGAATTTATTGAAATTTTCACTTTATCGAGAACAAATCGGAAGGACGCGTTTTCGCGTGCGCGATTAATTGAGAGACCTTAGACCCTTATTTTTAGACCATTAAGAATGAATAATAATAGTATGAATAGAAGTGCATTAGAGGTTTAGTGCACAAGTGAAACAACTCGAGAGGAATCGAGCACGAAACGCGCGCGTGTGCGTGTGAGGAGAGAGTTGACTTTTGAGGCAATTTGAACCACACACTTAAGCTTCTCAAGGAAGCTTCATTTCAGCAAAACACACTCTCTCTTTCTCACCATAGCAGCCGGCCACAAGGAGGAAGAAAGCTACCAAAATTCTTCTTCATTTCATCACTCAAATCTCACCCAAATCACTCCAAAATTTACACACAACTTGCAAACCACTTGGAGATCAACCTAAGCTAGGAAAAGGGCTTGCTTCTCACGGTTTTCTTTAGCTTCCAAGGACCAAAATTTTCTGTTTTAGTCATCTACTAAGGTAAACAACGATCAACCTCTTAAATCTTAGTTTATGGAAATTATCTTGCACTTATGAGCTCATAGATTCACATGGGTAGCTTTATATTGTTGGAAATCTTGTGAGTGGACTCTATGAAATCCCACAATAACTTGATGAACTGATTTGATGAGATTTGATATTAATTATGTTGGATTAGTGCTTAATCTAGTGAAAATAAGTTATATTGTGGAAGAAAGCTCAAAGGAAGTGAAAATGAAATTTTACCGTTTCTGCCCCTGCTATTGCCGTGCACTTTGGTGCACTTTTTTGTGGTCCAATTCACTTTTTTTTGATGTATATGCGTAATATAGGTTGTGTGGAAAGTTTTCACAAAAAATTACATGATTTGGATGAGCAAATGTTGAGATTTCGAAATTTTACCAAAACTGGAATTGTGTTCTGTATTACTGTGGCAGTGATTTTCAAACAGCTATAACTCTTTGCTCCGATGTCGAAATTGAGTGCTGTTTGTGGCACTATAAACTAGACATTTTCAGTTTTACAATGGTCTAAAGTATATGCCCTGATTCTACCTGAGTGAGCCGTACCAACCTTGTAAAGTTTCCTATTCTGTTTCTCATCTGTACTGGAAGCCCGGTTTTGAGCTGCAACTTGATGCTCAAATATGAGCTAGTTTTGGATAGAATTTTAAAATGATTGCTTCTAAGAAATTGTAGCCTTATGAATTTAGTTTTCAACGCCACCAACCACGCTCAATTCTGAGTTGAATTGAGTGAGTTGTGACTAGATTACAGAGCTATCTTCGTGAAAGAAAACCCTAATTCTGGACTGATTTATAACTAATCTTGATTTGGGACTTGTTATTCGAAATCCTTGGTGTTAATCACCTACCAAATATATCTTGGATATCTCTTAGACGTTTTCTACATAAATGAATCATATTTGAGATGTTTTTGTTGGCCAAATGTTTGGGGAAAAGGAAAACGGAACTACAAGGCAGTTTTGCCTTTGAAATTTTTGGAGTTTTAATGACTTGGTTAACTGACATTCCATGCGAATTTTTGCATGAAAATTTACAGAGTAATAGCCCTTATATGGTAGTGTAATACTGCCAAATTTGGTGCCATTCCGATTCCATTTCGATGCCAACTAAAGTACCAAAGCTCAAGCTTTAAACCTGGAAAATCTTTGTTCAGTGAGGAAATTCAGCTTCTTTGAGCCTTTATATCTTGGTGCTCAAAACTCCAATTCTTGTTCCACTTGTTGTGTTGAAAACTTTGATTGTAACTCTAATTGAGTTCCGAATTTCAGAGGCTAGTTTGCATTGTGTGAATTTTTCCGAATTTCCAAACTTTGTCGAAAATCAACCCAAATCTGTCTTGGCATTCCAAAACAGCAACTTTGAGCCGAATTTTGAATATCTTCCATTTGGGATCATAGAAAAGTGTCTTCTAGGAACTTTTAGTACTTTGAAAATAGTTTTCAACGGTACCAAGTTTCAAATTTTGGACTTTTAGAGAGTGAGATACGATTTTTCAAATTACGTGTAACAAATCTAAAAATTCCTAACTTGAAAGAAATGGAGTTTTTCAAACTCTCTCTTTTCCTTTGATATCACTTGATCGTTTTACACTTGATTTCAAAGATGAAAACCAGATTTCTCTTGAGTTTTAAAACCCCACCTTTGAGTCTCGATTTACGAGTAATTAAGGCTCATTTTTTATGAGATTTTCTTAGATTGTACTATAGTACAATCTTATTCGATAATTGGGGTTTCTAAGTAGTAGTTCGTTATTACTTGCTCAGGCATACAAGAGAACCTTCAAGAGGATCTCACGGTGGACGCCTGAACCTTCGAGTGACAATTTCTCCTTTGTTTACTTGGTGAGTGTCAAGTGTATGAGTACTTGATACATGTTTAATTGTTATAATTGATTGGAGATTTTGAAAATGGAGGCGAGTGTGTACTTTACCGCACTCGTTCTCATTTGAAATGAATGACTCATGATTGAAATGAAACGAATAAATTATGAATGACTTGATTGAATGAGATGGATGATTGAATGCTTGAATGAAATGAAATGGTATGCTATGGCTGCATACGTCGTTGGAGTGAATCTCCTCGACTCACAAATGTTACATGGGGGACGCCCAAACTCATAGGCCGACCTTGGGACTCAAGCCGGCATGGGTTTGGTCGGGAACTTCGGTGAGCCATGAGAATAACATGATAAGCTTGATCTATTAGAGAGATCTTGTTTGGCCTACTCGTGCAGTAGCGCCTTTATCGTCGTTCGGGCCCGGTGGGGGGTTGTAAGGTGGACAGACATGAGAAGTAAGTGGAGTTCTACAGATTGAAAATATCGACCCAGTTTCCGGAGAGTCACCACGGGAAGGTATACGATTGAGACCTGGCAAAGCAAGTGGAACATAGCTCCTGAGAGCTACCATATCCTTGAATTGTTTCTATTTATATTTCACTTGAATTGTAAATTACTCGATTATTATCGTTTTTCTTGCTAATTGGGATTGTTATTTGGACAACGTGCATGCATGTGTGTTTCTTGACCTCACGAGCGATTACTCACCCCGTAGTTTTGTTTTCCTTAATAGGCATGGATTTGGAGTGAACTCGGAGAAACCCTTCTGTTGTACTCTTGTGTTAAGGTTCCAAATGTAATTGACTAGACTTTGTGGCTGTTGTATAGTTTGAGGATTGATGTATCTTTTGGGAACCAATGTAAGAATTGGATTATTGATATATTTTGAAACTCATGGTGTAAATTTTATTGTTATTTATGGAAGCGACTTATCTTTCTTACTTTGTCTTGTTGTGATAGGTAGTATTGTATTAAGTTTGATTGGGATTTATACCGAGTCCTGGCGAGAGTTGGGCAGATGTCCCGCTGATACCCTTTGGTTCACCTTAGGAAGAAGTGGGGGCGTTACATCCGCAACCAGGGGAATAAAAGTCAACTATAACCAATCTATCACCGGCATTTATCAATGAATCCACAAGTTCTTGTGCATAATGGATCTCAATCATATTGGCCTTAAGAGTCTTCTCTCACAATCTCAAAGCTCTACAAATACTAATTGATGCTTGTACCTAAATATATTCATCAAAATATGTTTTCTTTTATTTGTTTATTTTAAATTTCTATTCAATTTCTATTTATTTTTAGTTAATTTTTATAATTATTTGGGATGTACTTAGATACCTCAAGATATAATAGATAGATAATATTTTTTTTCTTTTTTCATTTCTTTCTTTTACAAAAATTGTAATTAGATAAACCAATATAATAGATAGCATAGATAAATTAATTTTGTTATATTTTTTCATTTTAGATTATAGTTATACCCCCAATATAATCAATAGATTTTGTGTGTTTATGTGTCTTATGTGTTTTATCAGATTTCTTTAGGATTTTGCATCTAAATTCATGCCTACGTGCTATATGCTCTATGTGATCCTATGTGTTTATTTGTTTTAATCTATCTTTTATATGTTTTATTATAAATGATGAATGCATGATGTCACTACACTAGTCCAACGCTAGTTGTAATTTTTCCTTTCGTGTTCTTATTAGTCCAACCCAGTGAAGATTTATAGAAATGAGTTTGTCCAATACAAGATTCTTAGATCATCCACGTGTTAGATTCATATTTTGTGTGTCATTTATAGCATTTTCATGCATTTTTCCTTTTTTAGGCAACTTTTCTTATTTGCATGATATTTTCTCTTATATTATCCCTTTATCTCTATATGTATGAGTCATATCATTTAAATTCGCATTTCATTTAGAAAATTAGAAAAAAATAAGGTAGTTCATTTGCCTACTTATATTAGAAGAGTCACCCTCCAAATATGAGAAATAGACAATTATAGATTTTTAGTTTAAATGCTCCATTAATCCCTCTATAAAGAAAATTGTGTCACAAGTTTTTGTCTTTCGTACCTATTATGTTGGCCACTTATACTTATATATAAAGCTTAATTTCTTTTCTTCGAGTCACATTTTTATATACTCGTGACCCCTTTAAGGGATTAATCCGAGATCTCGCAATCAATGCGATTGGTACAATTAAACCTTGAAAAGTCATTTTGTCCCTCCCAATATCCCCTTTAGGTTTAGATTTTTATCCATATAGGAAACATTCAAATGTGGCAAGTTTAACAGTTAGATTAGGAAAATTTTGACTAATCCTTGCAACTAGTTTAGATTATATTGAAAGGGTGTCTTAAGTTTGAGTCGATCGAATCTTTGTTTTCCATTTTTTCAATAGTGACTCTCGCACTCATTTTTCTCTCATTTTCAATGATCTGGAGTTGTTAAAAAGGGTTTTGTTTTATTTTATTTTATTTTTGGTCAAAAACATTTTTGGGTGACTTGGTATATCTAAATTTGATACCAAGTGTCAACTCCTTTTTTACTAAAACCTTTTTTAGACTAAATTTTGGTCTTAAACTGTTGCATTTTTTAAAGTCCCATTTTAGCCTCTTTTCTTCAATTATTTTTGTAAAATGAAAAACACATTTCTTGTAAACACCCTTTTGTTGCAAAAAATGGGATGCTACACCTCATGAACAAATAGGGGTATACTTGTCACTCAAGGTCAAATTCTGTAATTTAGGAATTAAAATAATTTAAATACGGCCATCCTCTAAACCATTTTTAGCATTAAAAAATGCTTTTGACAATTTCATAGCTAGACTAAAAGATTCTTGTGGCAAGTACATTGAACAGCATTCTGGAATTCCAACCCTGCATAAGCCCCCGTATCTCTCTCTCTTTTCATGGCTTATACATAGAGAAATAGATACCTCCATTAGATACTTAATTGTAGCCTTGGGCAGACCCAAACGGCCAAGATAAACTCTGCAAAGAAAGAGACTGAATGACATGTACACCTTTTGCTCTCAAATTGGGTATGGTAATTCTTGTTTTTCTTTTCATGGCGTGTTTTGTTATGAATTATTAGTTGTTTGAAAATCATACACTCCTAGAATTCTGATAATTTGTTTAAAAAGCCGAATTTGATCAAGTATGAACAATTAGTTTCTAGTTGTGTGGAATTGTAGTGGGCAAGCCATTTGTCTAGTATCTTCTCTCTCGGGAAAAATCCACTTTTCATTCCTAAATTTTGAGTTAGGGATACATTTCGTCTCCAAACTTTCGGCGCAACATATTTAATACATGAATTAATAATTTCTAGCCATATTTAGTCCAAAAATGGTAAATTGTTCTATTTGGATGGAGAAGGCTCATGTGTCTAGCATGTCTCCGTTAACAAAAAGTAATTTGTCTGTCAAAACCAACAAAATTGGACTCAGAATTTTGCTCTCACTTTCTTTTGTCGCTTTTCTCTCCAAATTTCCCATTTTCACATCGATTCAAATCCACAATCAGTAGAATGGAGGTTTCCGATTTGTGATTGAAGCCACCCAATGTGGAGAAAATGTTGGTTTAGAAGAAAGAATTCAACGATCGTGCACCCCAAATTACAGTAAAATTTCTAGGTTTTTGATTTGTTGGATAAAGAGTTAAATGTAAAAATTTTTAACTTTTGTGAGTATAATATTTAAATGTGGTCCCTAAGGTTCGCATTGTGGGTATCTTCTCATTAATGAGAGTTGAATTGGGTTGCTTTGTTTAATTATTTTTATTTGGATTGTCGGAGCATAAATGTTTGAATAATATGTATGTGGTCTGTATTTCTGATTATGATATTTAGATGGGTGGATGATGTTTGCATTATTGAGTGCATTGTTGTTAATGTATGGCATGTTGATTATTGACTGATTGATGTGTGCATTTTTTTTTTGTCAGAACAAGGTAGCACACTTATAACTCTAAGGTATCACCATGAAGGGTTGATTTCATACACTTCTCATCCACATTATAAGGGTGGAGATGTATTGTCATTGACTATGTTAAAAGCATAGGCACAAGTGTTTTTGAAGTAGATGGATTGACTGAAAATGCTAATTTGTATGGACACAAAGTGTACTATGGTTGTGAAAATTGCAGCTTTAAAAGGATAGACACACATACACAATTGCATGGATAAATTAAGAGGAATGGTGGATTAAATAGGGAAATTGTTTTGTATCTTGAGGTTTCATTCCATGAAATCTTAGTTCAACAGCTAGGCTATGATTTGTATTAGATTGGTAAGAATGAAGGGACTAATGGTAATGACAATTTTAATAGACCTAATGATGACCGTAGAGGGGGAGGAAACGACAATGAGGCTAATGGCTTGTTATTGTTACATACAAACAATTTGTCTCATTATGGTGCTAGTCATCTTTTGGTTGTTATTCTTATTTTGTCCATATGGCCTTACTATCCTTTTGCCGAAACTATGAGGACCCGAAAATTTTCCGAATTTCTAGGCTTTATTTTATTTAATTGCACACTTTTATACCTTTTCTTTATTAGAAAATTCCCCAAATTTTTTTTATGAGTACATATAGTCTTTAAATCATTTTCCTAGTATACGTTAGGTTTTGAGAAATTAAGAGCATATATCGGACGTGGGACCCGCTAGTGCGAAAAGTTCGATAAAATTCGGCCAATTAGGTTAAGTTATGTATACCGGATTTAATTTAGCAGGTACTAAGAGATAATTAGAGGTTGTTATGGATGAGAGTGGAGAGACAAAAGGATAACCATGTATTAAATGAAGTGACAAGTGTCACTTGGTGACTAAGCCTTGGACTTTGACTACACTATTCACTACTTTACCAAATAAATCAAAAAAAAAATTGCCAAAAATCTTCCTTATTTCTAAGCTTCATGGCCGACTTTCTGTCAAAGGAAAAGAAGAAAAATCTCTCAACTTTCTTGCTTCTCATCTCACTCAATCTTCAATTCCAACCGATTAAACTTGAAATTACTCCATAAAACCTCTTAGTTTAGTGAAGTTAAGCTTGGTTGTGAAGTGGTTTGGAAGGCTAAGGTACCAAGTTGCTTCTTTTCTTGGGTTTGCAAGGTAAGTGACCAAGGAACCTTTCCTTTAATCTTATTAATGTTCAATTGATGGCTTATGTGAGCTTAAGTGATGATTTTAGTGGTTATTTGTGATTTTTGGATGAAATTTGTGAAGTTTTATAAATATTGATGATTTTTCTGTTTTCATATGGATATGATTATGTGGTCATGTATGATGATTGGAAATGTTATTTAAGGATGCTAGAAGGTGGAAAAAGTGGTTAATTGCAAGCAATTTCTGTTTTGGAAGAAAATTGAAAAGTTAGGGTTTTAGTGAATTACATTCTGCCCGGTTTTGTAGCTCATAGTTAGAGGCCGAATTGGCCTTGGGTTAAAAAATGAAAGTTGTAGGGAATGACATTTTAGAGATGTCTACAAAATTTGAGGTCAATCGGAGTAGCGTAGCTTTAGAAAAGTCGAAATTTCCCTTGCTGTCCTGGTTTTACCCGAATTTGGGAATTGCTTCTGTAATTGGTTATTTTGATTAGGAATTCTTCCGAATTGAATGTTGAGGTCTTCTGATGAAATGTATCCCTGTTCCTTAACTTTCGGATGGCTTTGGAATTTCTGGATTTGGACTTAGGTAACCTGTTTTATGATGTTTACACTAGAATGCGTTCTGTGAATCTATTTTTCCGGTTCTGGTGTAGTTTCTTGCATTTTTGACCTGGTTACACCCGAAACTGGGTTGAGTGATCTTCTGTAATATTGTAGCCCTATCTCTTAGCTTCGAAATGGTGGGTCTTGTACCTTCATCCGATAATCGTAGTGCCTTTGGTGCCATTACCGTAAAATGAGGTCAAAAACTGTTTTTTTTCAGGGCTAAAGCTAATTCCATTTCTGGATTTTCTGGTTTCCCCTAATGCTTATGTATGCTTATGGAACCCTATTTCGGTAGTATTTGGCATTGGTTTATGACTTGTAATCGAGTCTTATTGTGCTTATTGGAATATTTTAGGGCTTGACTTTCCTTTCCGGTCATTTTCCTAGCTAAATGACTTGAATGACTTTAAGCCTAGTGAACGGCTTTTGGAAATGAGATTATTTTTGTACGAGATGTTGGGACTGATTTGAGGATAATGAAGCCAAAATGGCTGAAAAATTAGGTAAACACAAAGGGCGTGCTGCCCAAATTTTCACTCAAGGACTAAGTTTCTATTTGAATTTGTATATTTTCGTTTGGCAAATACTATGACCGTTTTACCATTCCAAAACATGAGACCTCTTTGATTTGAAATGCCAAATGTTTACTTACTCAGTACCCAAAATATAGAAGTATGAGTTAGGGTTTTATCGGCCACAAGTGAACTACTTTCAAGTACGGTTTTCAGAGTCTTCCTTTTCCATATGATTTTCATCAAAACCCTTGTTATATAACCTCTACTTGAATATATAGTGACTTTTAGTCATACAAACGATTCTTTACGATTCCGAAAGAATATTTTCTTAGCCTATCTATTTGTCTTTTGATTTGTTGTTAGTCAAATGTTTTCCGTTGGAATTCTATAAGCCTTTTGAGCTTGGTTTTGCGATTGATTTTGAAACCCTAGTTATTTTCATCCTTGGGCCCAAACAACCCTCTGTTTACTTGAAAGTCATCTTTACACACTTTACTCCTAATTAGTCAGGTTTCTTCGTTTCCCCTTAAATGTTTTTGCTCGATAAACTGTAATGTGTTCTCTTGTTCAATCTTTAGGTTTCACTGGTGACTAAGGGTAATATCCGAAAGGATATTTTGCACGTTATTTTGCATAACTAGGTGAGTGTTCCTTGTTTGCTATATTCCTTGACTTATTGGCTTGTTATTATTGATTGATAATGTGTTAAGTGCTTTCAATGATTGTTAAAACGAGTTTTTTAGGCGAGTGTGTACTTTATCGCACTCGACCTAAATAAATGTGAAAGTTTCAATGATTAATGATTAAATGCTAGTTGCGCATGAATGTAAGCCGTTTGGCTGAATTGGGCCCTGCCCTTCGTTACCGATCGACTCGAGCCAGAAGCGGACTCGGTCGGGCGATATGGTGACCTTGGGTGAATTTGGTATACTCGAGTATTACCTTGTAGTCCGGCCACGTCCGGATGGGTGGAGTCCGGCCAACGTCCGGAAAAGGGATGAACGAACAAAAGGATGAATGAGGGATTCTACTTACAAAAATGTATTTTTAAACGATTGGAGGAATAAGGGAAATGTCAGGGGAACGAACGAACAAACAAATAGCTCCATGTGGGCCGTATCCTTTTAATGAATGTTACTATCGCTTTCCATTGTAAATGTTTCTTGAATTATTGATACTCCATGTTTAATGTATTGAATTGATTGTTTGATTATCTGTTCGGAACCTCACTGAGCTTTTAGCTCACCCCTTTAGTTTTGTTTTCCTTAACAGGGGACGGCGAGCAGAATGAGAGCATAGATTAGCCAGTCTAGTTCTTTTGTTTCTTTTGTAGTGGTTCTCGCCTAGTGCTTGGCACGGGCTGGACGTATGAAGGATTGAGAACCTTTGTATATTCGATCTTTACACTCCCGTTTGGGGATGATAATGTATATAAGTTTCGCTTTAAGTTTTGGATCGTTGCCCTATTTATTCTTGTGATTTATTCAGCTTTTACGTGAGGACTGTGGTGAACGACTGAGTCCCGGCGAGAGCTGGGCAGGCGACCCGCCGAACCCTTTGGTTCGCCTTAGGGGGAGGTGGGGCCGTCACAGAAACAAAGCATTTTCATTACCAAATTGTGTACAATATACAATGCAACAGCCATTCAAATCATCTTCCATATTAACAACCAAAAACATAGGCACTAGTACACAACATAAACATTTTAAATCAGACTTACAAGCAGCTATTTCAATACTACATCAATCATTAATTTGGAGAATTGTATACCATCATTTACAAGATGAAAAACATTTTCGAGGAGCGAGCCGATTTTCTCTCTGGGTTCTAAGACACACGTAGGGTTCGGGTTAGGTTCTCATGGCGGCTCTCCTGCATGGGGAGGCGCCGCCTTTCGTTCGACCAGCGAAGACGTTCGCATCTGTTCTTTCGCAATCTCCGACATCCGCATCAAGTGGTGTTGGCCTTCTTAGTACATACAAGGGGGAGCCTTCGTTGGTGATTTCTCGTCAGGATATGCTGCAGATAGCAGCGCCCTACTCAAATGCGTTGGTCGGCAGATTTGCCGTAGGCCGCCCTTCCATGGAACTTATTCGCAAGTTTATTGTTTCGTTGGGGTTGAGGGGCGAGTGCCCAATAGGTTTGTTAGATTCCAAGCACATTCTTTTACGTCCATCAGAGGAGGAAGATTACACCAGGCTTTGTTGTCGTCGGTTTTGGTATGTTGGCAAGTTTCATATGTCTCTGTCGAAATGGACAATTGATTTCAAACCAGGAGCCGAGTCATCCATTGCACCAGTTTGGGTCAATTTTCCGGGTCTTCCACTGCCGTTTTTCGAAAAGCAATTTCTGCTTAAACTCGGTACCCTACTTGGCCGACCTTTGAAAGTGGATGAGGCTACGGCTTCATTGAAACGCCCTTCTGTTGCCCGTATTTTGTTGGAGGTTGATGTATTGCAACCTCCCAAATCTAGGATTTGGATCGGAGATGATCAGTGGGGTTTTTGGCAAAAAATTGAATACGAAGCTTATCCTTCTTATTGTGGGTTTTGCTCGTTGATTGGCCATACAGAAGCCATCTGTCATCGCAAACATCCGGAATTGAGGCCGGTTCGTACTGGTCCATCATCTAAAACGCACGTCAGACAAGTTTTTCAACCAAAGGGGGTATCTGCTGTTGATGCCTCTCTGCCTGTTGCGGGTTCTGGGGTAGTGGAAGTTCCGGGGATACAAGCGCCAGATGCACCGGTGGCACCGGAGGCTGCTGCTGACTTGCCACCTCAGTCTGCTAATCCTAGTCAGGGAAATTTTCCTCAAGCTACTGTACTTGTTCATGTTCCTGTTCTTTCAAATACCTCTCTGGGGGCTGATGAAGATACGCAGAATTTGCTTGCCTTAGGTCGCCAAGTTTCTTCTTCCCCGTTTCAGGAGTTATCAGATGATATCCTCATTTCTGACGGGGATAATCGTGGGCTGCTAATTGCAACTGCGTCTGAAGGGCCGAACCATGAACGGCATTCCTCTTCGCTCTCTCCTATGCGGAATCACGATCGTGTTCGTCTGGTGCGGTCTAGTTCTGAAGGGCGGTCAGGGGGGCGAGGGATTTCTTTGGTGGAGTTGAAAAGTTTTCAGGATCGCTTACCCAGCAGAATCAAAGCATCTAAGCTTTGTTATGATCCGGTTGGAGGGTGTCTGGATGATACGGATTCTCAATTACTGCAAAAGTTGATTCAAGGACACAAGGGTCGTCCTAGGCAGTCCAGGAAATGAGAAGGTATGAATTCATCTGCGCATTATAATCTTCGGTCTAATAATGTTAAATCCGATTAAGTTTATAGTGTGGAACATTCGGGGTGCAACGAACAAGGAGTCATTGCGGTATATTCGTTGTACTTGTAGATCAAATAATATTAGGTTACTGATTCTTTTGGAACCATTAGCCAATGTCTCTCATCTGGGGAGTGTGCAGTTGTTTTTGGGGTTTGACTTTGCTAGGTCTTTCGTGAATAACAAAATTTGGATATTCTGGTGTTCGGATGTTCGATATTCTTTTGTAGAAGCTGCGGATCAATTGGTCCATGTCTATTTGTCTTTCCCTTCTGGCTCTTCTTTTATTATTTCAGCTGTCTACGCGAAGTGTAACAGAATTGGTAGGAGAAGGCTATGGGAGGCTTTGGAGCATTTTTCCATGTCCGTTACTCTTCCGTGGATTGCTGTAGGAGACTACAACGTTATTACTTGCGCGGAGGAAAGGATTGGAGGATCTTCTCCGAATATGCGTGATTTGGAAGAATTCAACTCAGCTTTACACCGCAGTGGCTTATTTCCAGTTCAATTTGATGGGTCTGCTTACACATGGACCAATGGTCGCATGTGGCAGCGGCTGGATCGAGCGGTCGTTAATGCCGCCTGGCTCGCAGATGTTGAGATGACTAGAGTAGCTCATCTTCAACGGGGGCGGTCTGATCATTGTCCGTTGCTAGTCAAGGGGGGTAGTACATCGACAAGGCGATCATCATTCCGGTTCCTCAATGTCTGGCGCGGTCACTCCAGTTTTCAACAAACAGTCAAGTTGGCGTGGTCTCAGTCTGTTTCTGGAGTGGGAATGCAGAAATTCTTTAATAAGTTACAGGTGGTTAAAAGAGCTTTATCTCGATGGAATGTGGAGGTTTTCGGGAATGTCTCTCAAAGGGTCAAACAGGCAGCGGACAATTTATTGGCCAAGGAAATTTTGTATGATCAGAATCGGGATACGGTGTCTAGGACGGCAGTTCACGAGGCTAGGGCACTTCATTCTCGGGAGCTAACATTGGAATGTGAATTTTGGAGACAAAAGGCTGCGATTAAATGGATCAAAGAGGGTGACGCTAATACCTCTTTTTTCCATGCAGCAGTTAAGCAAAAACGCAGTTGTAATTTTATTGCACGCATCAGGGGAAGTGGCGACAGTTGGTTTGATAGTATAGAGGATATTAAGCTGTCAGCAAGTGATTTTTTCTCCACGTTGTTCACAGCAGACCGCGCTGCAGGTTCTGGCATCAGGCCGTCACTTGAGCTGCCTAAACTTACGCCAGAAGAGAACGATATGCTGCTGAAGTCTCCATCGGTAGAAGAAGTTCACACGGTTATATGCTCGTTGGACTCTCAGAGTGCTGCGGGACCCGATGGGTTTGGAGGGGGTTTTTATCAAAGTTGCTGGGAGTGTATCAAGGACGACTTCATGGATGCGGTGCAGGATTTCTTCGCTGGTGCCTCGATGCCCCGCGGATTTTCAAGTACCACGATCACATTACTGCCTAAGAAGGAGGGTGTATGTGAGTGGAAAGATTTTCGACCAATAAGCTTATCTAACGTTAGTTCGAAGATCATCTCGAAAATTTTGTCTACCCGCATTAATACACTCCTTCCTAAGTTGATTTTGGAGTTTCAGACTGGATTTATACCGGGCAGGGGGATACAGGATAATGTCCTCCTCGCTCAGGAATTAATTCTGGATTTGGACAAGAAATTGCGTCATCCTAATGTAATTTTGAAATTGGATATGGAGAAGGCCTATGACAGGGTGGAATGGGGGTTTCTTTTGTACATGCTTCGTGAATTTGGCTTTAAGGAAGGTGTGGTAGATCTGGTTTTTCGGTTAATATCCAACGTGTGGTTTTCTGTATTGGTTAATGGGGAGCTCACGAGTTTTTTCAAATCGACTAGAGGGGTACGTCAGGGGGATCCTCTATCTTCTACTCTTTTCCTTTTTGTATCGGAATTCCTTGGACGGAGACTTCAGCAGCTGGTTGCTATCACTCCGAGGTTTAGATTTTTGAGTAAGGGGGGGCTGGTCCCGTTTCTTGCGTTTGCTGATGACATGGTTATCTTCACACGGGCATCGGTTGACTGTCTGCATGCTGTGTCGTCCTTGTTGCGAGAGTATGAAATTCTTTCTGGCCAAAAAATAAATCTTGCCAAGAGTAGGTTTCTGTGTTCGTCGAAGATTCCTTCGGATACCATCACTTTAATTCAACAAGCTACGGGGTTTCAAGGGCAATCTTGGCCTGTGAGATATTTGGGAGTGCCAGTGTTTCGTGGCCGTAGTAGGAGTATTTTATTTGATGGAGTTTTTGCTTCTGTTAGAGCAAAGCTTCTTCATTGGAGTTCCCGCTTCTTGTCTGCTGGGGGGAAGATCATATTGCTTCGGCATGTGTTGAACTCAATGCCTATTTATTTATTGCAGGTTTCTAAACCACCGAAGGGGATTTTTCTAAGGCTAGGTAGGCTGTTTAATGCATTTTTGTGGGATGGCAAGGATGGGAGACGGATTCATTGGTCTTCCTGGGAGAAATTATGTTTTCCAGTCGCAGAAGGGGGTTTGGGTTTCAGATCACTGCTGGATGTAGAGAAGGCGTTTGCAATGAAATTATGGTGGCGAATACGTCAAAAGAATTCTACGTGGGCAAGGTTCATGCATCGAAAATACATTGGTGACCAACATCCGTCCTCGGCAGAGGTTGGTGTTGGGTCGGCAATATGGAAGCGGGTCTGCTCAGTTCGGGCTGTTGCTGAAGCCAATTTTCGTTGGCGTGTTGGTGAGGGGTTTGTCGATTTCTGGTACGATCGTTGGCTTTTTGACGAACCGCTTAGTAGCCAGTGTGATGGGGAGCCTCCTCATTGTTTGGTAGCTGAGTTCTATAGCTCTACAGGGTGGAATATTGAACGTTTGCTCCAGGTTCTTCCTCGATCGGTCGTGAATAGTATTTTGCAGACAAATGTTGATCCAGCTCTTAAGGATGAATTGGTTTGGGCTCCTTCAACGGATGGTAGGTTCACTGTGTCGTCTGCATGGGATTTAATTAGACAGCGGCGTAACCTGTCTTTGGTGTGGCGCGGAATTTGGTGTCCATTGCTGCCGTTAAAGATGTCTTACCTTGTTTGGAGGATTTTGGCTGGTTTTCTGCCGTTGGATGACAAGCTCCGTTCTAGAGGGTTTTCTTTGGCTTCCAAGTGTGATTGTTGTGGTGATTCACAGGAGTCTTTGCATCATATTTTTGTGCAGGGCAACTTGGCAAGTGCTGTCTGGAAGCATTTCTTCCGCGCTTGCGGTATCCCGTGGACTTCATTCTCATGCGTTTCTTCGTTGCTAGTGGTGTGGTTTCAATCTTCTGGGAGTGGGCGTTTGGATCATGTTCGGTGTGTTATACCTGTTGTAGTGTTATGGTTTCTGTGACGTAGTAGAAATGACGCTCGATTTGGTAATGTTCCCTCGGCCTGCTTTAAAGTTATTTCAGACATCAATGGGTGGTTGGTTGCTCTGGGGGCTGCGCGTATGTTGAAAAGGTCTCAGTTGGAGGGGGATACGGATACCTACTTTGCACGGTATTTTCAGCTCAAACCACATAAATCTTTCTGTCCGCAAGCTATATCTTGGAGGAAGCCTCCTCGAGGGGCAGTCAAGCTGAACACCGACGCAAGTGTGTCAAATGGGTTGGCGAAAGGCGGAGGAGTGGTAGGGGATTTTGAAGGGAAGATGCTTGGTGCTTTTTATAAGGAGTTTGGGGAATGTGAGGTGGTACATGCGGAAGGGTTAGCGTTGTTAACTGGTCTACAGTGGTGTGTTGGGACAGGGTTGTCAGATATTTTAGTAGAAGTAGATTCTCTAGTGTTGGCCCGGCTGGTTACTAGTCAATCGATTGGTAAGTGGCCGTTGTGTGGCATTTTAAGCCAGATTCGGTTGTTGTTAGGTAAGGTGCAGGGGACCATTACGCATATCTATCGTGAGGCGAATGCTGTGGCAGACAGCCTAGCGGCTTTATCTTTGGAGAGTCCATTTGTTACTTTCCAATCTCATCATCTGCTTCCAAGTAGGGCTCAGTCGTTGATTAACTTGGATGCAATGGGCTATCCATATATTCGAAACGTTAGTTGTTAGGTATTTTCTTATTTTTCTGGCATGTATTGAAGGGAGGGTTTGCTTCCTTCGTCGTATGATTTTGTTGCTGTTGAATAAAATTTGGGGGGTTCTCCCCTTTTATTAAAAAAAAAAAAAAAAAAAATCATTTACAAGATCCAAAAGCATGCTATTTCTATGTTTACAAATCTAGTCAAATTTCTGCCCCATGAACTAAACAAACCATATCAGCAGCTCCCATTCGGTAACTCACTCCAAGCTTTGTTCCAACTTTTCCTCTATTGTATGTCCCCTCTTTTTTCCAGTAACAGATATCATAAGTAGCATAGCCAACATCAGGATAATACAAATCATAATCTTTTCCCTTCTTCGACTTTTTTGAATTGTTTCCTCCATCTGATTTACCCTTTTCAGCAAACCAGGTATTATGCTTCTTCTTCTTGCATGGATTGGTTCATCAAGTGATTCAAAATATTTACACATATCTGGCTTTTGCAAATACAACCACATTCTTACAGCATCAGCAAAGTGAATTTTCTGCATAGTTACAAAAAATTACATTACGAATTCAAGGAATAACTTACCGTCCATCTTATACAACCATAGAATCTTCTTCCAGAATTATCATCCCACCAACAAATCATCAATTTTGGTCTTAATCCACACCTGAAAACATGGCTGCTGCTATTGGATGAAATTGGGGATTCAGAGCTTCGTGACCTCATTTTAGGGCAAGTACCAATTGAAGATGAAGCTTTGTTGCTTGAACCAACCGATTACTCCATTAACACTACTCCATTTCTTGGTAGATTGTAGATCTAGAAGCTAGGGTTTGAAATTGGAAATTGGAAATTGGAAATGGGTATGAAAAGGGGAAATTTGGATATGAAAGCGATGAAAGAAAGTGAGAGTATAATTTTGCGTTGAATTTCGTTGGTTTTGACTGACAATTTGCTTGCCACATGCTAAATACGTGAGCTTTCTCTGTTCAAATTGAACAATTTACCATTTTTGAACTAAATGTGACCAGAAATTATTAATTCATGCACTAAATGTGTTGTGTTGAAAAGTTTGGGGATAAAATGTGTCCCTAACTCAAATTTTTGGGATAAAAAGTGGATTTTTCCCCTTCTTTATAATTGCAGAACTAACGACCACCTTAAAGCCTACTTGACCCCACCAACTAGCGTTTAGCAACCAAAGCATATCCTCCAAAGTTGCCACATAATGTATGTTCATAACTGTGACGCCCCCACTTCTCCCAAGGGCGAACCCAAGGGTATCCGCGGAACGCCTGCCTAGCTCTCGCCAGGACTCGAGACAAATCAATTCAAACTTAACAATATATAACAATTTATACCAGTCTAATAAGGAAAAATCGCTTCCATAATCGAATATCCAAGTCTTGTACCACGAGTTCAAAATACATCCGTTATCCAATTCTTACATCAGGATCCAAAAGAGACATCAATTCCCAATTATATACAATAGCCAAAATGTCTAGTCAATTACAATTGAAACCCTAATACAAAAGTACATCCAAAGGGTTCCAACGAGTTTCACTCCATCCATTCCTGTTAAGGAAAACAAATCTACGGGGTGAGCGAAACGCTCGTGAGGCCAAGAAAACACACATGCAAGCACGTTGTCCAAGTAACAATCCCAATATTCAAGTAATTTACAATTCAAGCGAGAAAAGTAAACAGAAATAATTCAAGGATACAGGAGCTCTCAGGAGCTATTTTCCACTTGTTTCGCCACGGCTCGATCCGATACCCCCTCGTGATGACACTCCGTTATCCGGGTGGGTATTTTATCCGTAGAAACTTCACTTATTACTTCCTCCGGCCAACATTCCACCCTCTCGGATTCGAAACCAAACACGCACGAAAAGGTGATACTCGTCGAGTATGCCACACGAGATCTCAAGAGATCAAGTTTTGATTTTTGAACACGCACGAAAAGGGCGATACTCCACGAGTATGCCGAACAAGATCTCAAAAGATCAAGTTGTGTTTTGTTACTCTCTTGGTTTATCAAGCTTCTCGACCAAGCCCATGCCGACTCGAGTTGCAAGATTGGCTAAGAGAATTGGGCGTCCCCATAAGTCGAGGAGGTTCACTCCACCCGACAGCAAGACACGCACGACATACACGACAAGCACGGCAACACGACATGCACACGAAAACGGGTATATTTTAGTCGACGAGATTCACTCAATCGACTTTGAAAACCAAGTTAATACAAGTAAAGTTCAAGTAAAGGAGAGCGAGTGCAATAAAGTACACACTCGTCTCATCAAGTGATATTCACGTATATAAGCAGGTAAATCAAGTAAACACGATAAGTCATGCACTTGACACTCACCAATTCAAAAGTAATTGAGCGAGAAAATCTTTAGTTGTCCCCTCCAGGATTCTCTTCAAGACTCTCTTGAGCACCTGAAGCCATTAACAAGTATTTTTCACTCACAATCACGTATTAATCAAGAAAGGAGTTACGCTCATTTGGACTAGTCAATACCTCAAACCAAGAACCTTAGCCACTCAAAATAAAGGTTCAAAAGTGAGGTTTTATTAACACAAGAAAAACTGATTTCCTTCATGAAATCAAGTTTAAAGCGACCAATTATCATCAAGAAGGAGTAACGAGTTTTCAAAATTTCCTTTTCGAAGAAATCGGCAAATTTCAGCTTTGCGCGTCAAATTTAGAAAAATCAGATCTTGCACTCAGTAGGTCCAAAATTAGAAAACTTGGTACCATTGGAAACCTCTTAGAAAGTACTAAAAGTTCTTAGAAGACACTTTTCCATGAATCTAAGTGGAAGGCATTCAAAAATGGGCATGAAGTTGCTGTTCCAGAACACTCAGAATTGAGCCGAGGGTTGGTTTTTCGCTAACTTTGGAAATTCGGAAAAATTCACAAGTTGCGAGCTAGCCTCTAAAATTTGTAACTCAATTAGAGGTGTAAATAAGGTTTAGGAAAGAACAAGCGGATTGAGAATTGGAGTTTCGAGCACCGAAATACGGTAGCTCAAAGTTAGGAAAATTCAAGTCTGGTGAACAATTTCCAGATTTGAGTTTTCAAAATTGGAACCTTCGTTAAGAGTCAAAACGAACTTGGATTGGTATAAAATTTTGCAGTATGTTACTCCTATATGAAAGGTATCTCTCTATCAAATTTCAGGGAAAAATACCCTCGGGAAGGTAGTTAATTAATCATCCAAAGTTCCGGAAAATTTCTAAGGCAATCTGTCTTTTGACTTTCATTTCCCAATTCAAATCGTTTAACCAAGAAAGCTATCCAACCATGGTTTATTTGTGAAATAAAGGTCTAAGATACATCCATGATACCTTTGGTAAGTGTTTAGCATCAAAAACTTCAATTTATAAGATCACTCCCGGGTTTTGTCCCAAACCAGTCCAAATATTACGGTTTTTCCAAAACAGGGCAGTCCTCTTGTTTTGGTCACAACTCAGTCAATTTAACTCAGAATATGGCATGGTTTATGTCGTTGGAAAATAAATTCATAGGGCTATAATATCACAGAAGAAATCATTTCAAAATTTGGCACCCAACTAGTCCAAAATCGGGCATCAATTTGCTGCCTTATCACTTCATTCCAGTTGAACAGAGCAACAGGACAGCGATTTTAAAACGTTTGTTTCGGCTCACTCACAAAGAATCAGAACGTGCATTTTATCTGAAATTAAAGCCTGGAATGTCTAGTTTTCAACGCCACCAACGGCACATGATTTCGACATCCGAGGACGGAGTTATGGCCGAAACACCACCGCTGGTCAGAGCCATACGTGAACAGTTTCCAGATTTGCTAGTTTCACAAAAAAAATTCGTTTGCCCAACCAAACCTCATTATTTTTCAATGAAATTTTTCACACATCTAATACGTCATATAAAAATCAAATTTAAGCCATTAGATCATTAAAAATTGGCTTTAAAATGGCCGAACAAGGCAGGGGTAAAATCGGAAACTTTTGCTTCTTGCACCCAATGAAGTTTCTATCAATTACACACCATTAATCCATCATTTTAACCACTAAACCAACAATATATCCACCATCAATCATCAAATCAGCAACAACCCAAGAGTGGGAGTTCATAGAGCCCACTTTCACATTTTTCCAACAATATCTAGTCATCTACTTACATGCAAGTACTTAGAGATGCATATCTACTACTATAAATCAAGTTTAAGGTGATGGATCATGTTATACCTTCTTAATGTACTAGATCAGAATTTTTGGCCCTTGAAATGCTCCAAGAAACCGTGATTTCCAGCACCCTTTTTGCAGCTCAAAATGATCTCCTAGTGTTAAGCTAAGTGTGGTGCATGTTTGGTTGAATTTGGAGATGTTTTGGTGGTGGTTTGAGTAAGATTTGTGAAGTAAAATGAAGAACAATGGAGCTTAAGAGAGAGAGAGGGCTGGTCGGCAGTCTTGAGAAGGAAGAGAGAGAGAGTGATCAGATTTTTAAGCTTCCAAGAGAAGATACTAACTTGTGGCCACAAATCACCCATTAGTCAACTCACATTAGGGGGCGTTTGACGCGATTAGGACTCGATTTCTCGTGCGGTTGGTTCACTAGTGCACTAAACCTCTAATGCATTTATTTTCATGTAAATATTATTCACTCTTAATTGTCCCAAAATAATGGTCTAAAGTCCCTCAATTAAGCGCGCGCGTGAAAACGCGTATTTCCAATTTGGGCGCGATAAAGTGAAACGTTCGAGAAATTCTTATAACGATCGTACCACTAACTATCACTTGAGTACTTAAACCTAAATTTACCTATTTTAAGAACATTGTACATGTCTCCAATTTTCCGAGTTTAATGTACTCTTAATTGGCTAAAATTTCTCAAACACGTTTTCACTATTTTCATTAATCGAGCTTCCAAAAATTAATTTTTGAAACGAGTCACTTTAAAATCATAATGAAGCCATAATTCCATGTATTTAAATCTATTAAGGTTAGAAAATAATATTCGAGACAATTGACCAAATAAATAATTAAATGAGCTCGAAATAAGAATTTAAATAAGAAATTTTTTTTTGCGAGTCCTCACATCCTCTCCCCCTTAAGAGAATTTCGTCCTCGAAATTCACACTTAGGATAATAGTCATACCCCTTAATAGTCACACTTATCAAGTCAAACAATAACTTACACTCTGCAACCCATTTTTCACAATTTTTACTCACCCAATTAGTAGTCAAACTTTGATTCTATCTCATGAATCTAGGGTTTTGTAAAAGTGTGCGTCGTACTATAGTCATTTAGAACCTTAATTAAACAATAGGAAGCAAAAATCATACCTTCAATGACCTTAACGGGATTGGAAACCTGTTGATAGCCTAATGCATAAACCCTAGCTGGTGCTTTAGATCGACTTCCTCCAGCACTAGACTGCTTTGCGGTTGACTTTTCAAGCCTTTGAGTACTACCTCCTTCATTCGGTATACTTGGACAGTTCGCGATCTGATGCTCAGTGCTGCCACAATACAAACACTTTCCCGATTTCTTCCAGCACTCATTCTCTGTATGGTTAGGCTTGCGACAATAACCACAAACAACTTGAGGAGCCACAGGCTGACCACTTGGAGGTGTCTCCCTCGGTTGATCTCGTCCATTGTGGCCTCCTCTTGATTGAGTCTTTTTTTGTGTACCAGATGTCTCTACTCCTCCCGTTCCTTTTTACTTTTTAGAAGGTGGGGCACCCTTATCTGCTTGTCCAAGAGGATGACTAGAAGTGCCCCTTTTCTTGGCATGAAAATCCTTAACTTGCAGCCTTGCACTTTCGACTCTCTGCGCCTTCTCTAGGGTTTCAGTGAAAGTAGAGATTTGGGCCGCTGCTAACTCCTCTTGAATCTCCACGTTAAGTCCTTGTACAAATCGCCTTATCCTTCTCCTCTCAGTGGCTACCAATTCTGGGGCGTATCTAGAAAGTTTAGTAAATTTTCCTTCATACTCAGCCACACTAGACGCCCCCTGCTTCACTTTTATGAATTCGTCCTCCCGTTTCTCTTGAACCAAGGGCGGGAGAAACTTCTCATTAAATTCTCCTAAAATATTTTTCCAGGTCCAAGGGGTTTGTGCTCTTTCCCATTTTTCCCTTATCATATCCCACCAAGCACGTGTTGCACCCTCAAATTGAAAGACAGCAAAAGTTACTCGTCTCTCCTCCGCATAATCTAGGGCTGCGAAAATATTAGTCATTCTTTCTAGCCAATTCTCCGCTACCTCAGGATCAGGCTCACCAATGAACTTAGGCGGGTTGAACTTTAAGAACCTCTTTAAGGCTCTATCTTCCCCTCTATCCTGGCCCCCAGGTTGGTTAACTGGCACTGGTCCCTGTCTCTCAGCTAATCGTTCTAGGATGTCAGTCATCCTATTAATGGCAGTAGGCATTTGGTTAACCTCTATATTTTCTTGTCCTTGGGTCGGTCTAGTTGCCGATCCTTGTTCATCCCCTTGAGGTTGGGTTCGTCCAGTCCCTCGCCCACGGCCTCGACCCCTTCTTAGCCCTTCCATAACCTAAGTATGCCTAATGCAAGAAATAAATCAATTACGCGAGAAAATACTTGAAACAAGGACCAATTGCGAAAACATTGAAAATAATAATAATTTACATTCATTAACATGTCAAAATCCATACAATTAGCAAGTCAGGGGAAAATCACAAAAATATAGTACACAGGTGCCACAAAAGTACTTTTAGTCACAGAAGACTAAAGTCAAACAAGTGCCCCAAAAGTAGGCCATACAGTCATGCAAAATACAATGGCCTCAGCACTTAGCATCACCCCTGACAATTCTAACTACATCAGTCAAAAGGGTCTAGTTTTTTTTTCTCGTTCATTTCCCATAATGGAGATCTCAAGTCCAATACAAGAATCCTCCGGGCTCTGACCTTTGCCATCAGAACTTATCTCAAAATCACTTATGATTTTTTATTCACACTATAATATACGAGACTATGTCCCTTTCGAAGTCACAAGTATTCTCTCAGGAAAAGTATTTAGTACTCAAGTACAAGAATCCAGAACTAAAAGAATTTACAACTCAGGTCGTACGCTCCCAAGTGCAAATTAACAAAGTTTAAGATCCCTACCTGACGTACATATCTATCTACCTCAAATAGCATGATAAAGGTTTTACACTTACCACTTTCATAGTTCACAACTTACGCACAAGAAGAGTACTTAGTCTTTTATACATATTCACATAATTGGGACCATATCACGTCTTGGCCCAAACTCACTCCGTGCAGAGACCACGCGAAGTTACTCTGATTTTTTTTTCCTACAAATAGTCACTTAACTTTCAAACCAGTCCCACAGTCCGGTATCCTAAACTTTTAAGCCTAGGATACACTACAAAGATCTAAAGCCTAAGCTCTGATACCAACTGTGACGCCCCCACTTCTCCCAAGGGCGAACCCAAGGGTATCCGCGGAACGCCTGCCTAGCTCTCGCCAGGACTCGAGACAAATCAATTCAAACTTAACAATATATAACAATTTATATCAGTCTAATAAGGAAAAATCGCTTCCATAATCGAATATCCAAGTCTTGTACCACGAGTTCAAAATACATCCGTTATCCAATTCTTACATCAGGATCCAAAAGAGACATCAATTCCCAATTATATACAATAGCCAAAATGTCTAGTCAATTACAATTGAAACCCTAATACAAAAGTACATCCAAAGGGTTTCAACGAGTTTCACTCCATCCATTCCTGTTAAGGAAAACAAATCTACGGGGTGAACGAAACGCTCGTGAGGCCAAGAAAACACACATGCAAGCACGTTGTCCAAGTAACAATCCCAATATTCAAGTAATTTACAATTCAAACGAGAAAAGTAAACAGAAATAATTCAAGGATACAGGAGCTCTCAGGAGCTATTTTCCACTTGTTTCGCCACGGCTCGATCCGATACCCCCTCGTGATGACACTCCGTTATCCGGGTGGATATTTTATTCGTAGAAACTTCACTTATTACTTCCTCCGGCCAACATTCCACCCTCTCGGATCCGAAACCAAACACGCACGAAAAGGTGATACTCGTCGAGTATGCCACACGAGATCTCAAGAGATCAAGTTTTGATTTTTGAACACGCACGAAAAGGGCGATACTCCACGAGTATGCCGAACAAGATCTCAAAAGATCAAGTTGTGTTTTGTTACTATCTTGGTTTATCAAGCTTCTCGACCAAGCCCATGCCGACTCGAGTTGCAAGATTGGCTAAGAGAATTGGGCGTCCCCATAAGTCGAGGAGGTTCACTCCACCCGACAACAAGACACGCACGACATACACGACACGCATGGCAACACGACATGCACACGAAAACGGGTATATTTTAGTCGACGAGATTCACTCAATCGACTTTGAAAACCAAGTTAATACAAGTAAAGTTCAAGTAAAGGAGAGCGAGTGCGATAAAGTACACACTCGTCTCATCAAGTGATATTCACGTATATAAGCAGGTAAATCAAGTAAACACGACAAGTCATGCACTTGACACTCACCAATTCAAAAGTAATTGAGCGAGAAAATCTTTAGTTGTCCCCTCCGGGATTCTCTTCAAGACTCGCTTGAGCACCTGAAGCCATTAACAAGTATTTTTCACTCACAATCACGTATTAATCAAGAAAGGAGTTACGCTCATTTGGACTAGTCAATACCTCAAACCAAGAACCTTAGCCACTCAAAATAAAGGTTCAAAAGTGAGGTTTTATTAACACAAGAAAAACTGATTTCCTTCATGAAATCAAGTTTAAAGCGACCAATTATCATCAAGAAGGAGTAACGAGTTTTCAAAATTTCCTTTTCGAAGAAATCGGCAAATTTCAGCTTTGCGCGTCAAATTTAGAAAAATCAGATCTTGCACTCAGTAGGTCCAAAATTAGAAAACTTGGTACCATTGGAAACCTCTTAGAAAGTACTAAAAGTTCTTAGAAGACACTTTTCCATGAATCTAAGTGGAAGGCATTCAAAAATGGGCATGAAGTTGCTGTTCCAGAACACTCAGAATTGAGCCGAGGGTTGGTTTTTCGCTAACTTTGGAAATTCGGAAAAATTCACAAGTTGCGAGCTAGCCTCTAAAATTTGTAACTCAATTAGAGGTGTAAATAAGGTTTAGGAAAGAACAAGCGGATTGAGAATTGGAGTTTCGAGCACCGAAATACGGTAGCTCAAAGTTAGGAAAATTCAAGTCTGGTGAACAATTTCCAGATTTGAGTTTTCAAAATTGGAACCTTCGTTAAGAGTCAAAACGAACTTGGATTGGTATAAAATTTTGCAGTATGTTACTCCTATATGAAAGGTATCTCTCTATCAAATTTCAGGGAAAAATACCCTCGGGAAGGTAGTTAATTAATCATCCAAAGTTCCGGAAAATTTCTAAGGCAATCTGTCTTTTGACTTTCATTTCCCAATTCAAATCGTTTAACCAAGAAAGCTATCCAACCATGGTTTATTTGTGAAATAAAGGTCTAAGATACATCCATGATACCTTTGGTAAGTGTTTAGCATCAAAAACTTCAATTTATAAGATCACTCCCGGGTTTTGTCCCAAACCAGTCCAAATATTACGGTTTTTCCAAAACAGGGCAGTCCTCTTGTTTTGGTCACAACTCAGTCAATTTAACTCAGAATATGGCATGGTTTATGTCGTTGGAAAATAAATTCATAGGGCTATAATATCACAGAAGAAATCATTTCAAAATTTGGCACCCAACTAGTCCAAAATCGGGCATCAATTTGCTGCCTTATCACTTCATTCCAGTTGAACAGAGCAACAGGACAGCGATTTTAAAACGTTTGTTTCGGCTCACTCACAAAGAATCAGAACGTGCATTTTATCTGAAATTAAAGCCTGGAATGTCTAGTTTTCAACGCCACCAACGGCACATGATTTCGACATCCGAGGACGGAGTTATGGCCGAAACACCACCGCTGGTCAGAGCCATACGTGAACAGTTTCCAGATTTGCTAGTTTCACAAAAAAAATTCGTTTGCCCAACCAAACCTCATTATTTTTCAATGAAATTTTTCACACATCTAATACGTCATATAAAAATCAAATTTAAGCCATTAGATCATTAAAAATTGGCTTTAAAATGGCCGAACAAGGCAGGGGTAAAATCGGAAACTTTTGCTTCTTGCACCCAATGAAGTTTCTATCAATTACACACCATTAATCCATCATTTTAACCACTAAACCAACAATATATCCACCATCAATCATCAAATCAGCAACAACCCAAGAGTGGGAGTTCATAGAGCCCACTTTCACATTTTTCCAACAATATCTAGTCATCTACTTACATGCAAGTACTTAGAGATGCATATCTACTACTATAAATCAAGTTTAAGGTGATGGATCATGTTATACCTTCTTAATGTACTAGATCAGAATTTTTGGCCCTTGAAATGCTCCAAGAAACCGTGATTTCCAGCACCCTTTTTGCAGCTCAAAATGATCTCCTAGTGTTAAGCTAAGTGTGGTGCATGTTTGGTTGAATTTGGAGATGTTTTGGTGGTGGTTTGAGTAAGATTTGTGAAGTAAAATGAAGAACAATGGAGCTTAAGAGAGAGAGAGGGCTGGTCGGCAGTCTTGAGAAGGAAGAGAGAGAGAGTGATCAGATTTTTAAGCTTCCAAGAGAAGATACTAACTTGTGGCCACAAATCACCCATTAGTCAACTCACATTAGGGGGCGTTTGACGCGATTAGGACTCGATTTCTCGTGCGGTTGGTTCACTAGTGCACTAAACCTCTAATGCATTTATTTTCATGTAAATATTATTCACTCTTAATTGTCCCAAAATAATGGTCTAAAGTCCCTCAATTAAGCGCGCGCGTGAAAACGCGTATTTCCAATTTGGGCGCGATAAAGTGAAACGTTCGAGAAATTCTTATAACGATCGTACCACTAACTATCACTTGAGTACTTAAACCTAAATTTACCTATTTTAAGAACATTGTACATGTCTCCAATTTTCCGAGTTTAATGTACTCTTAATTGGCTAAAATTTCTCAAACACGTTTTCACTATTTTCATTAATCGAGCTTCCAAAAATTAATTTTTGAAACGAGTCACTTTAAAATCATAATGAAGCCATAATTCCATGTATTTAAATCTATTAAGGTTAGAAAATAATATTCGAGACAATTGACCAAATAAATAATTAAATGAGCTCGAAATAAGAATTTAAATAAGAAATTTTTTTTTGCGAGTCCTCACA